>NC_030416.2:35706567-35739067 GCF_001660625.3 Ictalurus punctatus
ACAGTGTGTGTGTGTGTGTGTGTGTATGTGTGTGTGTGTGTGTGTGGAGGAAGAGGGAGAGCATTATAGAGTAACCCATTTAGATTATTATCAGGAGATAGACAATTCCTGATTTTAATCTATTCTTCAGAAATAACACTGAATGACACGTTCATTTGTATATTTGTCTAAACTGTTTACGTGTCAGTACCAGCGAAGGAGGCGGAGTCTGTAACAACTGAGGCGGAGTCTCTTTGTGAAGGAGGAGTGGGTATTCGGTGAAGGAGGAGAGGGTTCTCAGTGAAGGAGGAGAGGGTCCTCAGTGAAGGAGGAGTGGGTTCTCAGTGAAGGAGGAGAGGGTTCTCAGTGAAGGAGGAGAGGGTTCTCAGTGAAGGAGGAGAGGGTCCTCAGTGAAGGAGGAGAGGGTTCTCAGTGAAGGAGGAGAGGGTTCTCAGTGAAGGAGGAGAGGGTCCTCAGTGAAGGAGGAGAGGGTTCTCAGTGTGTTCTTTATGAAGGAAATTCTTTATATTAGGGACTTGGTCTATGTGTGAACTAGGCATGGTCCTCTATAATAATACTGAACAGTATGAATGAATCCCATCATCTTGTTTACATTACGCTTCACCAAACAGTTACAGCTAATGTCTTTTGGCCACGCCCCTTATGTTATGATATGTAGAAACCATCCTCAGTAATAATATTACATCTGTTATACTGTAATATTATACTAATCAGGGATCAGGGATCCACATACACACTTACCGTACATCCTGTTACCTTAATCACTTACTGATATCCTCTCATTAAACACACACACACACACACACACACACACACACACACGCACACATACTTTGGTTTCCAGTGCAAACATTCTCTGTTGATTTTTGATATTCTTCAGCCGAGTGACGAAACGCCAGGAAATACAATGAGGGATGAGCTCACGTCTGGTCTGTGTGTGTGTGTGTGTGTGTGTGTGTGTGTACTAGGGATGTCATGAGAACCGATACTTCGGTACCAACATTCTTAAAATGTGACGGTACTTGTTTTTCTGCAGTAGCGGTGGTACCGTTTGTAATGAAGGTACCAAGGTTGCAATTCTTCCGGAACTGAAGGGGGCAGCAAATGCACGCAGGTGTTTTGTCAGTCCACAAGTGGTGAAGAAGAAGAAGAACGCCTACAAGCACACGGGAAACACTACAGAAGATAGCAACAACTTTAACTCCGCCCGATTTTAATAAATCTTTTTGGCCTGCCACCACATCAGTGAATTTAAACTAATGCGTGCATTCAGAGTATAATGTGTGTGTGTGTGTGTGTGTGTGTGTGTGTGTGTGTGTGTAAAAATGAAATTATGTCCCAAATCACCATATGACTGTACTTAATAGTGTAATCCATTAAAAGTACATCATTTATATTGGACATGATGTAACTCTTGCTCTGACATTTAAAAAAAAAAAAATTAGGGATGGGGCTAATCCGATACCCAGGCTCAGATCAGATCAGATCAGGCTCAAATAGGCCTCAGATCATACCAGATCAGGCTCAATCAGCCTCAGATCAGATCAGATCAGGCTTAGATCAGACCAGATCAGCACAAAATATTGGATTGGAATGCATGTCACGAGACACGTCTCGGCCCAAATCTGTGGTGATTTTGAGAAATTGCTTGTTTTTATTAAAAGTTTGCTTGATTTTGTGTTCATTTCTGCGATCGTGAAATCGCGAACTTCTGGAGGGATCGAATAAACTGAAACACTTCCCATCACATAAAAGTCTTTCACACAGAAATCACTTACATGGTAAATATAATAAATATAATAAAGTGTAAAGTATCAATACAATCAATCAATCTTAATACAATCAATACAATACAATCAATCCTAACAAAAAGAAGAACCAGTCAAATCCAGTTCCAAAAAGAAATTCATTTTCCAAATCTAATTCAAATTTTTGCCGTTTTCGATCAAAATCAAGATCCGATATCTGATTTCCTCGGATATACCGTACGGTCCACCGTTTTGTCCGATACCGGTACTGGGAATCGGACCGGTGCCGTGTCTACCTCAGGTGTCCCGATTTTGTTGTAATAGTTCCTTAACTCGTGATTAAAAGATTAGTACCATTAGCACCATAGAGGGCAGTGGAGGCTTGACGGTTAAGCCTCTGGGTTACTGATCAGAAGGTTGGGGGTTCAAGCCCCAGCACTGCCAAGCTGCCACTGTTGGGCCCTTGAGCAAGGCCCTTAACCCTCTCTACTCCAGGGGGCGCTGTATCATGTCTGACCCTGTGCTCTGACACCAACCTCCTAACATGCTGGGGTATGCCAAAAAACAATTTCACTGTGCTGTAATGTGTACGTTTTTAATAAAGACTCATCATCATCATTAACAGCGTTCTTGTGGTCTGTCTGCAGTTCCTGTGCCTGAAGAACATCAGAACGTTCCTGTCTGCCTGCTGCGAAGTGTTCGCTATGAAGAAGAGCGAGCTGTTCGAGGCTTTCGACCTGTTCGACGTGCGCGACTTCGGCAAGGTAGGCGACGTGTGAAAAGGGAACGCCGATGAGTTGAGTGAACGTTCCGTCCCTCACGGTCTCTTTAGATTTTATAGTAACGCAACTGCAGAATTCATGACATTACACCGGAAACATCTTCTGCCCTTCTCAGTGTGGATTCGTTTTCTAGAACCGCAGCTCTGACTCGACCGCAGCTGCAAACCACGGGTTTATTTTAACACGCTCGTTCTGATACGTTAGCGTTTTTAGAGTAACAGCTCGTTCACAGCGGTCTTTACGGTTGCTTGGTAACGTGACGTGATATGAGCTGCTATAACGTAAGTCAGAACAGGAACTAACTCGTTTCATGGACGTTCCACGACATTAAATGTAACTATAAATGAATAAAAAGACGTGTCTTTTGTAGTGATACCTATGGCTTCACTAGGTTGGCGTTGATTATGTTCCTGTGACAGCATGACACGGAGTGATTTATTCCTTACTTAACGAGCTGAACATCATCTCTATTATACTGTAGAAACATGATTTTTTAATGAAGATGTTTTCAGCAGATATCTGTTTCAAAAATTATTTTGTTCCATCAACATTTCTAGTAAAGGGTTACATGAAGCAGCAGTGGTGTGTGTGTGTGTGTGTGTGTGTGTGTTTAAGATGGCAGACACTGTGCTGCGTCATCTCTCCCTGAAATAACGAGCTGTAAAAGCCCATTAAAAACACGACCGCTTTTGGAAAACTCGCTTCATTTAACGAGTGGAAACTCCCGTGCCACTCTGGCCTCATTTCACACAGTCAAGGTTGGCTAAGTTCAACCCTGTTACCACACACACACACACGCACACACACACGCTGCAAAGTGAGCAGTATTTTTTCCTGAATGAGCAAAAATCGTTCATCTGTAGACAGCTGTGTCGATAATCGCTTAGAAAATATATCACAATATTGACATGTGCGCCGATATGAGCGAGGTCATTCGGAAAGACGCGCAGGGACGAAGTCTGTCCCAGCGTAATGACTGCTGTGTTGTCATTTTGGACATGTGAGGAGAAGAGAATCCAAAAAACAAAACAAAAAAAAAAACAGTCTATGGGATGAGAGTTCCTTAAAATCCTAAAAAGTGTCTTGGGTCAGCCTGTTTCTAACTCCTTCTCATTTGCATAAAAGTAACTTAACGTAAGTCAACTTTATCAGTCGCCTGGCTCCGCCCACTTTCCTGCAAATCTCCGCATAACATGCCTTATCGCCTTACTGTAGATCAGAAATCTGAGTGTAGACTCGATTAGCTGTGCGCGAGCGTAGCACGAAGGGGTGCCAAAACTTTCTCACCTGGAAGGGAAGACGTTTTAGATGTGATCTTTCTCCCAGACTTCATCGTGTGAGAGGTCGGAATTCACCCTGGATGGGATGCCGGTCCATTGCAGAACACCACACACACACACACACACACACTCATTCACACCTATGGGCAATATAGAGAATACAACCAATCCACCTACTAGCATGTTTTTAGAAAGTGTGAGGAAACGGATTAAACCCGTGTGGACACGGGGAGAACATGTGCAGCTCCACACAGACAGTAATCAGAATAACGTGTCAATAACACGTCAGTTTAAAGGAGCGGTTTGCTGTCTGTGAGGTCACCCGAACCTACAGGGTACAAATTACGATTTAATTCTAAATTGCATCTTTAACACGTTTATTATATTTACTGCAGTAATAAAAAAATCACAACTCTAAAGAAAGATGTTTATTCATTGGTTTTGTCCACCGTATTAAAAAAAAAGGCCTTAAGCTCCGCCCACTTCATAACCATGTGACATCATATAATCCCAAAAAAGTCTGATTTCGGATTGATCTGTCAGTTTATGTGTCATTAAGATATACACGTCCATTTCCTATATAAACCTTATACACCACACTAACTAGAGTTAAACCATGTGTATTTTAATAAACAACTTTTATTCAAATCCCATTCAGAACCTAAACATTTCGAGTTTCAATGGAATTGTACCTGTTCAATTACTATCACGTTTTAGAAGCTTATAACAAAGAGGTTTATCGAAATGTTGATAATTGTTGGATTTATGTTAGATTTTATACCCCCCAAAATTTAAATACCTTACATAACAACACCAGGAGTTTTCTTGATCGAACAATACAAATAAATTATATTCCCCAAAACTGTTCTGTAAAAGTCTTCAAAATGCAAAATGACATGCCAGAGACTGGTTTAGTAAATAAACCGGTCTAAATACAAATCTGTGCATATTTAATTAGATCAAATTAGCATAAAACGGAAGTTAATTTTCATCTAATACAAAAATATTTGCAAGAAAAGCAGCAATCAGATTAATTGTGATTTTTTTTTTGAATGATTTAAAAACAACCTGTTCACATTAATGTGTTATATGTTAAATTTGCTTCTTGGGTTACTTTTTAAAGGAAAAAGCGTCGGCTGGGGGCGGGGCTGATTTCAGGGCCGTAAAAAATGTAAACATAAGCCTGTAATGAAGCAGAGAGACAGCTCCGTTGCATGGCAGTGTAGCCAATCACAATTTGTCCCTTATTTAAACAAACCCCATTTCTAATTAGAGCATTTTTAAACATCACAAACCGCACCTTTAATATCGATGCATGCCTTATTAACACGCTTGGGATAAAAGGCTTCACAGCAGGTTGCTGTAGGACTAGAAAGAGAAAATGACTGGCCATTAAAGAGAAAAAGAGACTTTAATCTGAGAACGTGCTGAGATAAGTTCCTTCTGTAATCCAACACACCTGACTGATTAGTCTGAGTCATGTGTGTTCCATTAAGACAGGGATTAATCTCTGCAGGGTGAGACAGCTCCAGGAGCGATGGAGACTCCAGTCATGTTTTAAGTCTGGTTTAGATGCATAGATGTTTAGAGACCTTCGGAAGCATTCAAAGATGTTCTGAGACATTTAGAAATGTTCTGGGACATTCAGAGATGTCCAGAAACACTCAGAGATGTTCAGATAAGTTCAGAGATGTCCAGAAACATTCAGAGATGTTCTGAGATGTTCTTAGAACTTCAGAGAGGTTCTGAGCTATTCAGAGATGTTCAGAGAACTTCAGAGATGTTCAGAGAACTTCAGAGATGTTTGAATGATGTTCTGAGAACCTCAGAGACATTCTGAGATGTTCAGAGAACTTCAGAGATGTTCTGAGATGTTGAGAGATGTTCTGAGACGTTCAGAGATGTTCAGGGACATTCAGAGACATTCTGATATGTTCATGGAACTTCAGAGATGTTCTGAGGTGCTCAGAGATGTTCCGAGATGTTCCGAGACATTCAGAGATGTTAAGAGATATTAAGAAGCTGTTGTTTGTAAAAGTGACGTCAAAGGTGAAGGATTGGCTATATTACAATTAGCATTGTACAATTGCTATAAACTATAAATAAATATACTGGGACAACAGTGTATAAAATTAATATGAAGAAGTTTGTGTGTGTGTGTGTGTGTGTGTGTGTGTGTGTGTGTGTGTGTGTGGTGGGGTTAAATTTGTGCTTTTGAGTATGTGTTTTTATTTTGCCGTTCTTGAAAAAGTGTTTCTATTTAATAAAAAATCCATCAATCACCAAATTGATTATTATTATTATTATTATTATTATTATTATTATTATTATTATTATTATTATCACCATCATCGTCATTATATCCTGAAACAGTTCTATGATGACCTTTCACCCCAGGCAGCTGTGTGACCCCTGTGATCTACTAAACAGATTAGAGAAGTAAAACAGTATTGAGAAACGAGTCACACCAACACCCTCACCAAATCTAAAAAACCACACACACTCGGCTTCATTTCTCACGCTGAACAAGAACGAACTTATTCCTAAATTGTTTGTCGGAGCGTTTAAACGAGAAACGAAAATCCCGTTCGCTGAGGAAAATCGTGTGTATGCTTCATTTCTCAGCTCTCTGTGAGCTTTGCCTTTTATGGAGTTTTGTGGGCGTGGCCACAATGCACGCGCTTTATTATTCACATGCGATCGGCGTTAAACGTAATAACATACGCACATCAGTACACAGTAAACCAGCACCACATGAAGTTCGGCGTGTCGTTCGGATTGTTCGAGCAGACGTTTACACGCGGGTTTACTGAAAGACGGATAAATAAACGAGGCTGGAACCTTGAGTAATCGGGAGCGCGCTCACACCTCGGTCATGTGCCTTCCGCATCAGCGTTTTAAAGAGAAGTGCTGAGCGGTGATCGGCAGGAGTGACGCGAAATATCACGTGCGCTTTTTGTGCACTTTGCCTCCTACTTACTTTTTAGTGGTGAGGAAATGATGCGTGAATTTCTTCCGACTGCAGATTCTGAATGGACTGTTTTCGTATGTTATTAAACCCACCTGCACTACAGCGGGCTCTGGTCAGAAACTTAAGCGTACAGGATGAGTAACACAGGCGTTCCTAAACGTTTTTGCGTCGAGGGACGCCTTGCAGAGGAGGAGAATTTCCACAGATCAATCATGTTCTCTCTAACTTTGTTTCCTGCTCAGCAAAACCTATTTCGATTGGATAGTTTGAGCAGAAATAGCTCGCGAGCCAGCCGCTCTGCCGTTGCTTGGTTAGCACGTTCCGGCTAGACAGCTCTCATAGCAGTACTGCTGTGCTAACAAGATTTAGCTAATGGGCGATTGTCAGAAGTGTTGAACATTTAACATGGCTTGCTAAGCTCAGCTATATTTGTGGTTGGGGCTGGATATTAAGTAACAGGGCTTGCATTCCTGTTTTCGGTATTCAAAAAATAAGAAGACTGCAGTATTGTTATGAAAGGCAAGTGGCTGATCTGACTTGCCCCACAATCATCTGTCGGTTAGTCATTTACATTTATGGAATTTTGGCATGCCCTTATCTGGCGGGACGAAAACCCCTCTGTCGGATGTGGAGTGGGCAAGCTTCCACCATCCTTCTTGTCAAGATACGGGAGAAGAGCCTAAGGATCACCGACCCTATGGTGATTGGCCTCCAGTTGCCAACCTCCATCAACTCGGTGGCGTCGGGAACCCGTTCCATCGGGGAAACCGCTCATAGTGTCGCTCGACCCCCCACCATCTAATAGCCGAGGCTGCAGACGTGTAAGGGCCACTGAACACTCCCTTAACATTAATCCTTGTCCGAGTTCTGATAACCTATGGCCGCCGTCAGCCGCGTGGTGCTCGGCCACAGCACCACGAGAGGGTCTAACCATAATAGAGGGGCACCGACCCGAGCCGCCCCCTATAGTAGCTTGATTTCTGGGCGACCTGCCATCCAGCATGAAATTTCGATTCGGTACCTTCATATTTGCTATTTTGACGGGCTAACATCCGTTTGCGTGTGGGGAAGGGGGACCGCAACTTAGACCCACCTTGTGTAGTCCTCGCTACTGGGTTGTCCGGACCAGGGCGGATCTTAGACACCTATAGTGGGCCAGGGCCCAGGTGCCTGCCGCCCAGAGTGACAGTGCATCTCTACCTCATTTCAGGCCTTCCGGTACGCCCCTCTAGCCGGATATGAGCCTCACAGGGGAGTCATTCATCCT
The DNA here is from genome assembly GCF_001660625.3 of Ictalurus punctatus. Classification (NCBI taxonomy): domain Eukaryota; kingdom Metazoa; phylum Chordata; class Actinopteri; order Siluriformes; family Ictaluridae; genus Ictalurus; species Ictalurus punctatus. The sequence continues at coordinate 35,714,616 of NC_030416.2, forward strand.
CTGGGGTAGGCCGACCCACACCTACCCTGTGTTTCAATAAAGTGCGAAACTCCAATCCATTACCTTGTCCGAGCCGGGTCTTAGGTCAAGTTGCTCGGAAGAGCCACCCTATCCAGCGGTCGCCACGTGGAGGCGCCTGGACTGTGTAACTATGACTCAAGAGGCGAACCTCCGGCAGTGATTGGCTTGGTTGCCTTCGAGACCGGCCATCAGGCTGGTGCCTAACCGACTCGCCACCCACACCAGAGGCTGCCTGTCTCGACCACAGAGGCTGTTGCAAAGAACTTTCACACCACCACGCACACGTTTGGAACCCCTGCCCGTTGGGCACCAGACTAGGGTTTTGGGGTGCCTACGACACCAGGCGCACTCCCTCCGACTCAAGGCCATGCGCACACTTATTCATCACCAGAGCTGCAAGGGCTCTCTCTCTGGGGACACTGAGGTGACGGGTTGAAGGCCCGCAGAACGTCCAACAAGCTGAGGAGAACCCTCCTGCTCATCAGACGAGCCAGAGACCTAGCCCTCGCCGGCCCAAGCCCCAGTTTAGACAGCAACTCGTTGTCTTCTGACCACGTGCTCCGATGGGAAAGCCATAAACCTGAACCATCTTCACACCCAGTTCCCGAGCCATCTGAGTCCTGTGCGACCCATAATGGTTGACCGTTTCAATTCTGGCATTCAAGAGAGTGTCAGGACCTAGTTCGAATCAAACCGTTACATCCACAGCCAAGGCTTCGCATTCCCGGACAAAAATCAGGTCTATGAATCTCATTTCCCCCGAGGAGGTCCTGAAGGCCCATTCTCTGCTAACCGTCCATCCAAGACCTTCCGCCTCAGCTGTGAGGAGGGCACACATCTTGTGATGGCGGGCTATCCTGGCCCCCTTGCCCTAAAATGTGTGAAGAGGACTCCAATCTGGCGGGGCAGTATCTACACGAGGCCTGGGATTTGGATCTCCCCCTGCACAGAGATTCCCTTGTAGGATATACATTGGTGTGCAACTGGAGATGCAAGCGGAGATGGAGATATAGTGCCGCTCCTTGAAACCACGCAGTTTTGCTAGCCAGCTATTGCTGACCTGGGACCCATGGAAGACTAGAGCGATGTACGGTTATCTCATTTATACATCTGAGCAATTGAGGGTTAAGGGCCTTGCTCAGGGGCCCAACAGTGGCAGCTTGACAGTGTTGGGGTTTGAAGTCCTGACCTTCTGATCAGTAGACCAACATCTTAACCACTGCGCTACCACTTCCCCAGTTCAGGTGATTCACTTTTTATACACTTCTTTGTGTCTGCATTCTGCACGGATTTGCTCTTTTCTGCATGGAGGAGTCATCAGAAGTACCAATTTTAGAAATTTATTCGAGTCATATATTCAAGCTTTTTATTCCTGAACTGATTTGAAACACTGACTACATTATAACCACTGCCTCATGGGTGTGGGAAAATTGCCCTTAAAGTTAACATTGTTCATCTGCAACTGAAAAACAATTCTAATTAAATAATTAGGCTTACAAGTAATGATAAATAAATAAGAACTATTACAACCTTGATATCAGTTGTATATCCACTGTGCATGGATGTAATGTCTAAGTGTGTGTGTGTGTGGTACTCAGTATGTTGTCTGTATCTTACTAAAGCGTATATCTCAGTGTGTGTGTACCGTATTAGTAACGTAATGGCGTGTGTGATGTGTAAGGCTTTTTTGGTTGCCTGCACAGTGAAAGTGATAGCGTGTGTGTGAGTAATAAAGTGCAGTAAAGAACATGTCAGGGTTTATATCTCAGGGTTCTAGAATGTGCCAGGGTTCTAGAATGTGTCTGTTTTAGCATCTTTCATGGTTCTAGAATGTTTCAGGGTTTTTCGCATGATTCAGGGTTCTAGAATGTGTCAGGGTTTTAGAATATCTATGTTCTAAAATCTCTCTCTCTCTCTCTCTCTCTCTCTCTTTCACTCTCCTTCATCTCCACTTCCTGTTTCCTGCTCTGTGTCTTGTTCCCTATAGCTTAAGAGCGATAAACTACTGCTTCCTGAACACAGTGGCAGGAGGGATGTGTGTGTGTGTGTGTGTGTGTGTGTGTGTGAGTGTGTGTGTGTGTGTGTGTGTGTGTGTGTGTGTGTGAAGTTTCCATAGAGTCTCTCAAGCTTCCATTAAATATCCTCTTTGTGATAGAAGGTTTAGGGAATGAGATGTAAATGTGTGTAACATTACAGGCAGCTGCAGACTCTGCACAGGGGATGGGTATAACCACATGTCCTGCTTTCTCCTCATCTCTGTAAATCCACGATCAGTAAATGTTTCAGCGGGTGTTCTTGTTCGTGTTCTGTTGAGTCCGAGCGACTCGATGATGCGAGGAGCTGGACGGAGAAATCTGACAGTGAACTCGTGGCTGTGTGTAAAATCGTCACTGCGCTCGTAACGGCTTTACAAAACCAGCAGTAAAAATGAGACGAGGCTCCGAGGCTCAGATCTGAAGAGCTGCCCGGTGTGAGCAGATGGTCCTGATTGACTCATTCCTCTCCAGCTGAGTGCGCACACATACACAAAGAGAGAGAGAGAGAGAGAAAGTGAGAGTGAGAGAAAAAGAAAGAAAGAGAGACAGAGAGAAAGATAGAGAGAGAGAGAGAGAGAGAGGGAGAGAGAGACTCTGAAAGCTTCTCAGATTTCAGGTGAATTTTCAAAAAAGTGTTCCAAAGAAAATAAGCCCTTTACTGTTTTGTTCTGCGGAACACACTATAAAGTGTTTTGGGGATTTTTCCCTGAGGGACTCTCAGTTTGAGTTCACAGCTGCGATGATTAATGTCCGATGTGTATTACACTCAATCTGTGTGGTGTCTGCTTTAAACACCTACATGATCAGACTGCACTTCTGGGCAAACAATGCAACTGAACAAGTCTGACTAACTCAACAGATTCAAACACACTATATGGCCGGATGTTTTTGGACACCTGGTCATCACACTTACGTGTGTGTGTGAGACCACAAAGTCAGAAGCACACAGTTGTACAGAACGTCTTTGTTTGCTGTAGCGTTACAATTTCCCTTCACTGGAACTAAGAGGCCCAAACCTGCTCCAGCATGCTCCTGTATACAAAGCGAGCTCCATGAAGACGTGGTGTGTGAAGGTCGGAAGAAGGTAGAAGAACTCGAGTGTCCTGCACAGAGCCCTGACCTCAACCCTACTGAACACCTTTGGGATGAACTGAAACTGGAGCCTCGTCACCATCGCAGCATCAGCACCTGACATCACTAACGCTCTTGGAGCTGAATGAACACAAACCCCCACAGCCATGCCCCAATATCTAGTGGAAAGCCTTCCCGGAAGAAGTGGAGCGCATTATAACAACAGAGTGGGAAATAAATCTGGAATGAGACGTTCAACAAGCACATACGAGTGTGATGGTCAGGGGTGCACATACTTTTGGCCATATAGTGTATTCAAGTCACTGAACAGAATCATAGGAGAGTAAACCTCAGACTTCTATGGAATATGATAACATTTTTGATTCATATGGCAACAAGTTGATATTTGACAATATCTTTGAATCTCCTACAATTCAGTTCTTAAGGCAGCGAGTTGATACTTGATGTTACCATTGACTCTCCTGCAATTTGATTTGATTCATAAGGAAACGATTCAGTATTTGATATCATTGAATCTGATACGATTCGATTCTTAAGGCAGAGATTTGACATTTGACGATACCACTGAATCTAATACAATACGATTCGATTCATAAGGAAACAATTTGATGTTTGACGATACCACTGAATCTAATGCAGTATGATTCGATTCATAATTGAAATGATTCGATGTTTGACGATACCACTGAATCTAAAACAATATGATTCGATTAATAAGGAAACGATTCGACGTTTGACGATACCACTGAATCTAATACAATACGATTTGATTCATAATTGAAACAATTCAGTGTTTAATGATACCACTGAATCTAATGCGATACGATTTGATTCATAATTGAAACAATTCAGTGTTTAATGATACCACTGAATCTAATGCGATACGATTCGATTAATAAGGAAACGATTCAATATTTAACGATACCACTAAATCTAATACAATATGATTCGATTAATAAGGAAACGATTCGATGTTTGACGATACCACTGAATCTAATACAATACGATTTGATTCATAATTGAAACAATTCAGTGTTTAATGATACCACTGAATCTAATGCGATACGATTTGATTCATAATTGAAACAATTCAGTGTTTAATGATACCACTGAATCTAATGCGATACGATTCGATTAATAAGGAAACGATTCAATATTTAACGATACCACTAAATCTAATACAATATGATTCGATTAATAAGGAAACGATTCGATGTTTGACGATACCACTGAATCTAATACAATACGATTTGATTCATAATTGAAACAATTCAGTGTTTAATGATACCACTGAATCTAATGCGATACGATTCGATTAATAAGGAAACGATTCAATATTTAACGATACCACTAAATCTAATACAATACGATTCGATTAATAAGGAAACGATTCGATGTTTGACGATACCACTGAATCTAATGCGATACGATTCAATTGATAAGGAAACGATTCGATGATTGACGATACCACTGAATCTAATGCGATATGATTTGATTCAAAATTGAAACGATTCAATGTTTGACGGTGCCACTGACTGTAATACAACACGATTCGATTGATAAGGAAACGATTCGATATTTGACGATACCACTGAATCTAATGCGATACGATTCGATTTGAAGCTGCACTCGTTATGAGAGAGACACTTCTGCTCTACACCAGTGATATTCACAGCCATCGTGACCTGCAGTCTTATGTTAAAACAGTGTAAACACTGAGGTTCATGTAGAGTGTGTATACACCGAATCAAAAGTAAAGATGATTGGATTTAAAGTTTACAGCACCATCTCGCGCCTCACGTATTTCTATTTTTCCTCCATGACATTTCACTTCCTTTAACAGATGTTGAGACAGGTCTGGACTTCTCCTTGTCCTCTTATTTTTGCAAAATAAACAGTTTGTTTTTAAACACTGCGGTTTATTTTAGCCTGCTGATTCACTGAGGTGGTCATGAGTTTGCTGATTATTTAGAAGTGTAAGAAAGAGGAAGGTCGTGTGTGTGTGTGTGTGTGTGTGTGTTGGAGTTTGGGGAAATCTGGAAAAATTTCATTGTAGTGGAACATGGAAAAAATATCACTAATGTTGGTGTTGATGTGTTTATTAATTTATTTTTTACTGTTTATGTCTTTGTGTTAAAAAAAACCCAACTTTTATAAAAAGTAATATTCAAAAAAATTATTATTTTTTTTCTGAATTTGTAATCTAAAGAAACTCATAATTTCAATGTTTATTATTCTTTTCATTTATTAGTATTACAGAATGCTGTGTGAAGCCGAAACTTGGGTTAGGTGATCAGGTGATGTGAGTGTGTGTGTGTTTGTTTTAGGACACTGTGTGTCGTGTTGGATTAGTGATTCACTCGTAAGCCCTGCAGTGTTTTCTCACACACACACACACACACACACACACTTTTCACTCCATGTTAGGATCTCTGTGAATGTGAGTGATGAAGCATGTTGTGTGTGTGTGTGTGTGTGTGTGTGTGTGTGTGTGTGTGTGTGTGTGTTTGCAGAACGTAAAGCTTCAGTCCCTGTTCCTTTATTTCAAAGTGTCCACAGTTTGTGCCACGCCATTTTTGGAGAAAACCTTGCAGTTGATCTAAATTCAGTGAACAAAATGGCGGCACTGCTGACCTGTCTGGATTTGACCAATCACAGCTCTACCTTTCTATAACTACTGTACAGAGTCGATGCTCTTGTTAACTCACACCTGATACCTAATCAGACGTAAACGTTTCCTAACGTGCTCCGTAACCATAGTTACCCCCGTGACAGTAATCGAATGCAAATCTATGATTAGGGGCCAAGCACCAAGAGAGGCAATGGTCCTATTGAATTTATTTATTTATTTATTTAGATATATTATAGACATATATTTTTAAACTTGGCTGTCCTGGCCATCAGAATCCTGGGCAAACCTGAAACCTGGGCGTGGCCGAGATGCCTGATAGTGTCCTCCTCCTCCACCTCCTCCATCCAGTTTCATCTGCATGCACCAGACACGTCAGGCATATGTTTCACAGTCGCATCCGTTAACTCCGCCCAACAGAAAGGCAGCCATTTTGTCTTTTATAGTGAAATCAGATAAAAAAAACACATTTGCTAACCACGATACGAGGGAGTTCCTGGCAATCTCTTGGCGAGGGGATTAGATAACGTGTCATATCGTAGACTTAATTCTACTATACGTTGCGTAACGTGACCCGGATTTCTCAGTGAGCCATGCGACATAGATGGACACGGATGCAATTGAAGTTTAGAATTTTATTCAAACTGGCAAACGCATCCAAAAACGTGAAGCAAACTCATAACCAGAGGCAGGCACGATGTCAGGAAACAGTTATACAAGGGCGAAATCCAAAATACATAAACCAGAACAGCGATAACTTAAACAAAAGGCTTGGTAAGTCAGGTAAGCGTACACTGAGCGTCACTTCATGAAGACTGATGGAGAGTCTGTGAGAAGGTGAGTGTATGATTGGAAACAGGTGTGCATGATCAGTACTGGTGGAGTGAGGTGTTTGGGATTGTAGTCCGCGGTGGCCATGTTTGTCGGACGTGATGCGTTCTGGGAAGTGTCATGACCCCTGGGGTAGTTCCACCTTGGGCCACTAGAGGGACACATATGTGTATGTTTTTGTTCATGCCTGGTACTGTTTGCTTTGTACATAGTGTACAAGTCTTAGCCTAGCTCCCGGGGTCCTAGTTCCTGGTTTCCCCCGTGTCCCTGGTTTGTTTCTTTGTGGTTTCTTGTTTTTTTGTTGTTGTTTTTTTTAAATTAAAGGAGTTTTGCACTCACATTCGTCTCCATGGACTCCGTTATGACAGTAATAGGAATTTCTGGTGGATGTTTAATAAAGTGTATATAAATAACATCCACATGCCAATACGGGCTCATCAAAGAGACATTGTTAGTTAGTTAGTTACAGTTTTATATATAGCGCTTATATATATTTATATAGCGCTTTTCTAGACACTCAAATGTTTTATCACCTAAAAAAAAAGGGGTTTGGTCTCCTCAATGCACCTGGATGGTGTGACGGCAGCCATAGTGCTCTAGAACACCCACCCCACACCAGCTGAACTGATGTAGCCAGTTCAGAGATGGAGATTATTAGGGGTCCAGGATAGAGGTTCATGTCCAGGATAGAGGTTCATGTCCAGGACTGTTTTTACAGTGTACTGTCACTATAGTGGAGCATTAGGCCCCAAACAGACCACAGGGTGACCACCCCCTGCTGGCCTCACTAATACCACCTGCAGCAGCAACCTTAGTTTTCCCCAGGAGATCTCCCATCCATGTACTGGCCAGACTCAACCCTGCTTAGCTTCAGTCTGAAACCAGGTGAGAGCTGCAGGGAGATATGGCTATGATGTTGCTGCACCCTTGGTGCTTGGACCCACAAATCGCTTCATGAAGCTCTATTTTTTGTTGGGCTCGTTTCTCGTTTTATCTGTCTTAAGATTATTTTTATTTATTTTCAGACTAAACGGTCGACTGACTGGTGAACAGATGTGGAATCAGTGTTTCAGTATTTTGAACAGAGTGTACAATGTACTTGGGAAACAGTGTCCATGGTTCATCGACTCCAGACATGTCAGATCTTCTGTTGCGTCTTCACCCGCATTTCACGTGAAGCAGATGAGTTTTTACCTAAACCTAGCTACGGAACAGATTTTCATCAGTTTTCCTCTGGTCTGATCAGTCAGGTTAATAAAATAAAGAAAAACCGTGGATGGGATGAGCGTTTGTAGACGAATGGACAAAAGGGGTGTGTTTAATTTCTGCTTCAGTCTCCATAGCGCCACTGCCAAGCGCCAAGTCGCGAGCGGTAGTGCTAACCATGTCAGTTTGTCTTATTTACAGCCACGAAGCCATGTTTAAGGGTTAAAAGATAACAGTAGACGTGCGAGTCGCTTATTTGGAGGAACTGTACAGTATGAAGCTGAATAACGTAGAGATGAAGCAGCGCATGCTGCATTTAAGCTTATTTCTCTTATAATAAAATCATTATCAAAAACCAGAGTTAAAATATCACGTATTATCTTCTAGTTATGAAATTTAACAGCGAGTATTAAATAATACGGTAACGGATTCATTTATTTTTATATTCAATAACATAAAGGTAAAGAACAAACAAACAAAGAAATAAATAAACCACAAAAGCATATCATTCATAAAATAGTACTTAATTAATTAATGAACAGTTAGTGAGATTAATAGGATAATGATATGTAAATTATCGAAAGATTTTTAAAAAATTATAAAATAATAGGAATTAAGATTTATTAGGTTTTATGTTGTGTGTCAGTAACCTTTACTGATGTGAGTGTGTACAGCATGCATGTGTGTGTGTGTGTGTGTGTGTGTGTGTGGTGTTAGGTGGGTTAAAGTGTTAATGGTGCTGTTTTTAGTTTTGGGTTTTTGTCAAAATTAACAGGAAATCCTGACCGTTACTGCAGGAAGCGATTGTGTGTTTACATGCTTCCTGAGAGGTGCGTGCACACACACACACACACACACACACACACACACACACACACACACACACACACACACACAGCCTCCATGTATTTATTATCTGATGCCATCTCCTGATTAACGCTATTTTGCCCTCTTCTCCAAATGTCTAAATATGTGTGTGTGTGTGTGTGTGTGTGTGTGTGTGTCATGAGTATGTTAATAATGAATATAATAAAGTAGTAGAGAAAGTCAAGAGAACATAAAAAGAACTGAGAAAAAAATGGAGAATTTAATTAGCAAAATAAGAAAAAAGAAAAAAGTCAGAAAAGAATCTTCAGTCGGTACAAAAAATCAGTACAGAAGCACAAAAAAATACTAACACTTCAAAAAAAAAAAAAGAAGAAATAATCACTGTGCTTTTATTTTATAAACTTTCTGCCCTGACCTGACATCACTTACAGATCGATGGTGTTCCCTTGTCCTCAGTGCAGTGTGGGTCGGTGTGGGTCGGGTGGCTCTGCGTGGCTCGGTGTGACTTGGTGTGGGTCGGTGTGACTCGGTGTGACTCGGGGTGGCTCGGGGTGGCTCGGTGTGGCTTGGTGTGGGTCGGTGTGGCTTGGTGTGGGTCAGTGTGACTTGGTGTGGCTTGGTGTGACTCGGTGTGGCTTGGTGTGGGTCGGTGTGGCTTGGTGTGGGTCAGTGTGACTTGGTGTGGCTTGGTGTGACTCGGTGTGGCTTGGTGTGGGTCGGTGTGGCTTGGTGTGGGTCAGTGTGACTTGGTGTGGCTTGGTGTGACTCGGTGTGGCTTGGTGTGGGTCGGTGTGGCTTGGTGTGGCTCGGTGTGACTCGGTGTGGCTTGGTGTGACTTGGTGTGGCTTGGTGTGGGTCGGTGTGACTCGGTGTGGCTTGGTGTGACTCGGTGTGGGTCGGTGTGACTCGGTGTGGCTTGGTGTGGGTCGGTGTGGCATGGTGTGGGTCGGTGTGACTCGGTGTGGGTCGGTGTGACTCGGTGTGGCTTGGTGTGGGTCGGTGTGACTTGGTGTGGCTCGGTGTGACTTGGTGTGGCTCGGTGTGACTTGGTGTGGCTCGGTGTGACTCGGTGTGGCTCGGTGTGGCTCGGTGTGGCTCGGGGTGGCTCGGTGTGGCTCGGTGTGACTCGGTGTGGCTTGGTGTGGGTCGGTGTGACTCGGTGTGGGTCGGTGTGATTCGGTGTGGGTCGGTGTGACTCGGTGTGGGTCGGTGTGACTCGGTGTGGCTTGGTGTGGGTCGGTGTGACTCGGTGTGGGTCGGTGTGACTTGGTGTGACTTGGTGTGGCTTGGTGTGGCTTGGTGTGACTCGGTGTGGCTTGGTGTGGGTCGGTGTGACTCGGTGTGGCTCGGTGTGACTCGGTGTGGCTTGGTGTGGGTCGGTGTGGCTTGGTGTGGGTCGGTGTGACTTGGTGTGGCTCGGTGTGACTCGGTGTGACTCGGGGTGGCTCGGGGTGGCTCGGGGTGACTCGGTGTGGGTCGGTGTGACTTGGTGTGACTTGGTGTGACTTGGTGTGGCTTGGTGTGGGTCGGTGTGACTCGGTGTGGCTTGGTGTGACTCGGTGTGGCTTGGTGTGACTCGGTGTGGGTCGGTGTGACTCGGTGTGGCTTGGTGTGGGTCGGTGTGGCATGGTGTGGGTCGGTGTGACTCGGTGTGGGTCGGTGTGACTCGGTGTGGCTTGGTGTGGGTCGGTGTGACTTGGTGTGGCTCGGTGTGACTTGGTGTGGCTCGGTGTGACTTGGTGTGGCTCGGTGTGACTCGGTGTGGCTCGGTGTGGCTCGGTGTGGCTCGGGGTGGCTCGGTGTGGCTCGGTGTGACTCGGTGTGGCTCGGTGTGGGTCGGTGTGACTCGGTGTGGGTCGGTGTGATTCGGTGTGGGTCGGTGTGACTCGGTGTGGCTTGGTGTGACTCGGTGTGGCTTGGTGTGGGTCGGTGTGACTCGGTGTGGGTCGGTGTGACTCGGTGTGGCTTGGTGTGGGTCGGTGTGACTCGGTGTGGGTCGGTGTGACTTGGTGTGACTTGGTGTGGCTTGGTGTGGCTTGGTGTGGGTCGGTGTGACTCGGTGTGACTTGGCGTGGGTCGGTGTGGGTTGGTGTGACTTGGCGTGGGTCGGTGTGGGTTGGTGTGACTTGGCGTGGGTCGGTGTGGGTCGGTGTGACTCGGTGTGGGTCTGTGTGACTCGGTGTGACTTGGTGTGGGTCGGTGTGACTCGGTGTGACTTGGCGTGGGTCGGTGTGACTCGGTGTGGGTCGGTGTGACTCGGTGTGGCTTGGTGTGGGTCGGTGTGACTCGGTGTGGGTCTGTGTGACTTGGTGTGGCTTGGTGTGGGTCGGTGTGACTTGGTGTGACTTGGTGTGGCTTGGTGTGGCTTGGTGTGGGTCGGTGTGACTCGGTGTGACTTGGCGTGGGTCGGTGTGGGTTGGTGTGACTTGGCGTGGGTCGGTGTGGGTCGGTGTGACTCGGTGTGGGTCTGTGTGACTCGGTGTGACTTGGTGTGGGTCGGTGTGACTCGGTGTGACTTGGCGTGGGTCGGTGTGGCTTGGTGTGGCTCGGTGTGGGTCGGTGTGGCTCGGTGTGGCTCGCTATGGGTCGGTGTGGATCGGTGTGGGTCTGTGTGGGTCTGTGTGGGTCAGTGTGGGTCAGTGTGGGTCTGTGTGGGTCAGACAGAATCGATCCTGTGGATAATCAGCTCCTCTTTTTGGAATAATTTGACATTGATTGTATTCGGGCCGTACAGTATTTTCCGAAAGAGCAGGTCAAGGCAAGGGCAACTTATCGACCAGCACTGCTGTGTGTGACATCAACTGACACACCATATTCTGCACTTATTCCAAATCCCCAGATACTCTCATCCCCTCATCCCTATATCCCCACATCCCCACATCCTATCATCCCCTCATCCCTATATCCCCACATCAACTCATTCCCTCATCCCCACATTCCCTCATCCACTCATCCCTATATCCCCTCATCCACACATGCCTATATCCCCACATCAACTCATTCCCTCATCCACTCATCCCCACATTCCCTCATCCCCTCATCCATATATCTCCACATCCCCACATCCTCTCATCCCCTCATCCCCACATTCCCTCATCCCTATATCCCCTCATCCCCACATCCTCTCATCCCCTCATCCCTATATCCCCACATCAGCTCATTGCCTCATCCCCTCATCCCCACATTCCCTCATCCACTCATCCCTATATCCCCACATCCCCACATCCTCTCATCCCCACATCAGCTCATTGCCTCATCCCCTCATCCCCACATCCCGATTCCACATCCCCACATTCCACATTCCCTTATTATACATTCCAGGAAAGTACGTTCCACGTCCTTTCATTATACATCCCTTATTCTACATCTCTTCATTCCTCATCAATTTATTCCACATTCATTCATTCCTCATCCCTTCATTCCACATTTCTACTTTTCACATCCCCGCATTCCAAATCCCTTCATTCTGCATCACTTCGTTCCACTTCCTCTCAGTTCATACTTGCTCATTACAAATCTTTTCATTCCAAATATCTCCATGCCACATCCCTTCATCCAATCATTCCTTCTCTCCTAATTCCACATCTCTTCATCCCATCATTCCTTCTCTCCTAATTCCACATCTCTTCATTCCACATCCCTTCTTCCCCCCACATTTTTTCATTCTGCATATCTTCACTCCTATCATTTCTCATTCCCCATATCCCATGTACCATCAAAGAAAGACAGATGATTCCCGAGGTTCTAGAAGTTCTTAGGTTTGTTTTTGATGTGCTGGAAAAATCCTTTGCAACTCAGTCATCAAACTCAACACACACTCTTACATAAACAGAGCAGTGTTGATTTTTTTACTCTACCCATTGTGTGTGTGTGTGTGTGTGTGTGTGTGTGCCCCTATACTAGCGTGTGTTCAATATACCTGCTCTGCTGTCGTACTCACTCGACCCCTTGTACGCTTTCTGCTCGATGTCCGTGTTTGTTGAAGGAGGCAGGTGAAGAATCACAGGGTTGTAGTGTGCCGTGTGAAAGAAAAGCCTGAGCACAATAATTGATATACTGTATATAATGGTGAGTTTAGTATTGTGTGAAAAATGGGTGATTTTTGTGTCAGCCATTAATGTTTTAACAAGGTGCTTGTTGTTGTTTTTCTTCTTCTTTCAGGTGATCGACACGCTGTCCAAACTGTCCAACACAACAATCGCACTACAAACTGGAATACGGTAAGGACATCATCATAATACTAACAATAATAATAATAATAATAATAATAATAATAATAATAATAAATACTCTCTCTCTCTCTCTCTCTCTCTCTGAAGGCCGTTTCCGACAGAAGAAAGTGTGGAAGACGAGGACATCTACAATCACCTGAAAGACCTCATAGAGTATGAGTTATTTTGCTAATGACAGTGCGTGTGTGTGTGTGTGTGTGTGCGTGTGTGTGTGTGTGTGTGTGTGTGTGTGGTGTAGCAGTATATGGTATATCGTGATTAGAAAAAGTGTCCAGTGTGTGCATATTTGTGGTGATCAGAATAAAAATAAAACAGACATAAAACCACCAGTAACCAGTAAGAACGATGTATTCCATTACACGAGCACAACACACCACAACAAACACATCAAAACCCCTTTATCGTCGCTAATGCTACTCTGTCAGGAGGAAGTGGTCTTAAAACTAACTTCGATTCGTTTTAAATCAGCAGCAGGTGATCAACAATACAATGCATGATTAATGAACTAGCCAGCTAGATTTGCGCTAATGAACAGCGCTAATTTGCTAATATTAGAGAACAGACGAAGCTCCTCCGTAAACATTCGATTAGTTGTACTCTGATTTACTGTAAGCATAAAGGCACAGCTGTTTCACTACGGTGTGTGTGTGTGTGTGTGTGTGTGTGTGTGTGATGTGCTGCTTTTGTAATTTGAATATTATTTACTTTATATTTAGCTGTGTTTTTTCTCGCTAACATTACATGGGCAAAGTCGTAGCTAATTAGTTTTCCGTTAACAATGCTAGCTAGCAAGGATTAGCAATTCGCCACGAAGCTAGCTAATCGTGATTGCATCATAATGTCCCAGTCCTACCCTGAAATTTCATCTGGTGTGTGTGTGTGTGTGTGTGTGTGTGTGTGTGTGTGTGCGCATGTGTGCTCATGCTTGACTAGTAATACTCATCCATAAACATGGGATCAGCTGTGCTTGGAGACACTGATAGCTCACGGCCACAGCTGTTTCACTCAAATGGTGTGAGTGTGTGTGTGTGAGTGTGTGTGTGTGTGTGTGCCCAGATGTCCTGCTTTTGTAATTTGGATATTGTTTTCTCCAGTTGTGTGTGTGTGTGTGTGTGTGTGTGTATGTGTTTTTGGGAGGGTGTTTTTGGAACCCTTTTCTCTGAAGAGCTGTGCGTGTTTCTGGAATTACTTAACACCAGAAAAATAGATCTACACACACACACACACACACACACACACACACACACACACACACACACAAAATAATAGACTGTGACGTGACAGACACATAAAGCCCTAGTCATTATTTGCACAGTAAAGTGTGTTCATGTCTAATGTTCATGTGTCATCTCAGTGTATACTGATGTCTAATCTGTGTGCTGATGTCTAATCTCTTTGTGTATTAATGGCCAGCGTGTGTGTGTGTTAATGTCTATTTGTCTAATCTTTATGTGGTAATATCTGTCTAATATCTTGTGTGCATCAATGCCTGATCTCTGTCCTAATCTCATAGCCTGTATTTGACGATGTCTGACTGTCTGATCAGCAACCAGAATGGTGTGGATGATGTAGACTGTCTGTAAGACTGTGTGCATGTGTTAATGTCTGATCTCTGACTGTCTGATCAGCAGTCAAAATTGTGTGGACAGTGTAGAATATCTGTAATTCATATTGATGTCTGATCTATCTGATCTCTGCCTGAGAATGGTGTGGATGAGGAACTGTATGACTGTGTGTGTGTGTGTGTGTGCGTTAATGTCTGATCTCCGAATGTCTGATCTCTGAAAGTCTGATCTCCAGTGAGAAAGGTGTAGATGATGAGGAGGACCTGTATGACTGTGTGTGTGTGTGTGTGTGTGTGTGTTAATGTCTGATCTCTGAATGTCTGATCTCTGAAAGTCTGATCTCCAGTGAGAATGGCATGGATGATGAGGAGGACCTGTTTGACTGTGTGTGTGTGTGTTTGTGTGTTAATGTCTGATCTCTGACTGTCTGATCTCCAGTGAGAATGGCATGGATGATGAAGAGGACCTGTATGACTGTGTGTGTGTGTGTGTGTGTGTGTGTGTGTGTGTGTGTGTGTGTGTGTGTGTGTGTTAATGTCTGATCTCTGACTGTCTGATCTCCAGTGAGAATGGCATGGATAATGAAGAGGACCTGTATGACTGTGTGTGTGTGTGTGTGTGTGTGTGTGTGTGTGTGTGTGTTAATGTCTGATCTCTGACTGTCTGATCTCCAGTGAGAATGGCGTGGATGATGAAGAGGACCTGTATGACTGTGTGTATGATGATGATGGTGGTGAAGTTTATGAAGACCTGATGAAGATGGAAGCTGGAGCTCCACCGGTGAGTCACACACAAGCTCCGCCCACCTCACCATCCAACATTGGACCCTGTATCCTAATGTGTGTGACCTGTGTGATTTCAGAAACAGGTGGAGACAGACATCAGGAGCTGCTGCTTGGCTGAGATCAGACAGACGGAGGAGAAGTACGCCGAGACACTGGAGTCTATCGAGAAAGTACACGATTTTCACAACACACACTTAATAACAGTGACACACTCAGGAACTGCTCAAGTCTAATCTAACCACGTCATTTACAAACCTTGTCCAATAAATAAACAAATACGAAAATGCACATCTTTTTTTTGTCGTTGTATGACTGCAGTGAGGTTCAGTCTACCGTTCCTCATCAGTGTTACAAATATTACATAAAAATATCAATGAAATATTATAAAACAAAATGATAATAATATTCTGTAACAAAACGCTCACTATCGGTTTGATTTCGTCAGTTCTGCACGGTTACTTAGCCAATCCTTTATAAAAAAAATAAAGATTTAATAACATTTTGAGCAAACGCTATTTTAGTTATTACTTTTAATTTGCATCCTATCATTGAGTAATGTATATTATACATTATTCATCATCACTCTGATTTGTGTAAATATAAATGTGTGCTACACACGGTACATCACCGTTACTCAACCAGGGGGTTGGTGACCCCTACTGGTCGCTTGCGTAATTGCAGGTGGTTTTTGGGAAAGTTTTCTAAATGTTTATATATATATATATATATATATATATATATATATATATATATATATATATATATATATATATAGTTTTGTTAAATGTATCAAAATATATCCAAAATACCATACATCCATCAAATGTAAGAACAATTTAAGATATGTTTCAAAATTAACCAATTTGTTTATTTGCGTGCATTCACAAATATCACGTTAGTGTCGCACTGACGGGTAAAATAAACAAAAGATCATTCCGAGAGTCAAATTAAATGTCACACCGACAATAAAATGTAAAAGAGTAAAATCCTGAAATGATTCAATTTTAAATGTCCAGTGTTAATATTATTCATGCTAAATATTAATCAAATAAAGTAACATATATAGAAATGACTGTTAAACATATAACCTAGAATTGTTGTGGAGTGAGGGGGTCCTTGTGGATTGTTTGAAATATGCTTGGGTCCGGAGCTCACAAAAGTCGTGCATAAACTTGCCCCGCCTTCAGTCATCTATTATTGGCTGGCAGAATATTTCTAAAGTTACGTCAGGGAATGTTAGGTGTACTCAGAGTCGGGTTATGCACTTTCTGTTTTCGACACTTGGATTATGCAAATTACCTGCGTGTTGGCCACGCCTCTGAGATTTTTTCCTTCAGTAGAAGACCACTACTAATATAAAATATAAATTGCGGACTGAAGGTTTCTTTCATATCAAATCATATAAAAGCCTTAGGAAAGAAAACATAACCACGATTTGAAGGATAAGCTGACCGAGCACTCAGCTGCGCATTAAGTTTAAATTCATTCACATTTTTATTGATAAAATAATAATGAAATGTCCAGTTAGGATGCTGTCTCGTCTAATATTCTCCTCACACACACACACACACAAATAAATCAAAATAATAATCCTTCTTTGGCACTTTTAAAGTTAATTAATTACTCAGTAGTGTCATATTTATGTATTTAATCCTGAGCGTTGTTTTGAGTGTACAGTATTTACATCAAACTGTCAGAGAGAGGAGCTGGACTTATTACTGCGCCTCACTCCAGCCAACATCACACAAGAAAAAAGTAACCTTTGACCCGCCTCTGTTTCACTCAAACTCCGCCCCTGGGTCTGTAACCTTCACTTCAGTACTTATTGTACGTGTGATTTCGGTATTACGTCCTCACCAAGCACGCTTATCTCAGTTCTGATTACTTCAGATCAATGTTCGTGTTTGCTCCTGTGTAATTACGTTGGAACGTTACCATGACAACGATCCCAAATAACGGGCCGTTCTTTGCTGTTGTGATGCTAAGCGGTCGTTTGTCTCGTTGCTCTCTCACACTCTAACGTTTCTGTGCTCTCAGTTCTTCCTCAGGCCGCTGGAGCAGTTTCTCACAGCGTCCGAGATCAACAAGGTGTTCGTGAACATTCCTGTAAGTGCCAGTGAGAATGATGGTTTAGGCGATAAACGATGGTTCCTTTAACTGATATTATTGAACGCGTTAGTTAGCGTTAACTGAGAAGTTCAGCATTGATACACCATCGGTGACATTACTGCCAGATAATCAGCACCTGTACAGAACTAATCACCGCTCATCACTAATCAGCACGCAGTCCGTCTGATGAAGCGAAATTATGAACCAACACCAACGTTTAATAAATATCTCAACAAATGCAACCTGCAAAATTTCTTTTTACATCATAAACATGCTTTAATTTCATGTTTTGCTCTTTTATACAGGAGTGAAAGTAGCATTCACACACAGAAAGTAGTGAAAGTAGCATTCACATACAGAATGTAGCATTCACACACAGAAAGTAGCATTCACACACAGAAAGTAGCATTCACACACAGAAAGTAGTGAAAGTAGCATTCACACACAGAAAGTAGTGAAAGTAGCATTCACACACAGAACGTAGTGAAAGTAGCATTCACACACAGAAAGTAGTGAAAGTAGCATTCGCACACAGAAAGTAGTGAAAGTAGCATTCACACACAGAACGTAGTGAAAATAGCATTCACATACAGAAAGTAGTGAAAATAGCATTCACATACAGAAAATAGCATTCACATACAGAAAGTAGCATTCACACACAGAAAGTAGTGAAAATAGCATTCACATACAGAAAGTAGTGAAAGTAGCATTCGCACACAGAAAGTAGTGAAAGTAGCATTCACACAGGAAGTAGTGAAAGTAGCATTCGCACACAGAAAGTAGTGAAAGTAGCATTCACACACAGGAAGTAGCATTCACACAGAAAGTAGTGAAAGTAGCATTCACATACAGAAAGTAGTGAAAATAGCATTCACATACAGAAAATAGCATTCACATACAGAAAATAGCATTCACATACAGAAAGTAGCATTCACACACAGAAAGTAGTGAAAATAGCATTCACATACAGAAAGTAGTGAAAGTAGCATTCGCACACAGAAAGTAGTGAAAGTAGCATTCACACAGGAAGTAGTGAAAGTAGCATTCGCACACAGAAAGTAGTGAAAGTAGCATTCACACACAGGAAGTAGCATTCACACAGAAAGTAGTGAAAGTAGCATTCACACACAGGAAGTAGTGAAAGTAGCATTCGCACACAGAAAGTAGCATTCACACACATAAAGTAGTGAAAGTAGCATTCACACACAGGAAGTAGTGAAAGTAGCATTCACACACAGAAAGTAGCATTCACACAGGAAGTAGTGAAAGTAGCATTCACACACAGAAAGTAGCATTCACACACAGAACGTAGTGAAAGTAGCATTCACACACAGAAAGTAGTGAAAGTAGCATTCACACACAGAAAGTAGTGAAAGTAGCATTCACACACAGAAAGTAGCATTCACATAAAGGAAGTACTGAAAGTAGAATTCGCACACAGAAAGTAGCATTCACACACAGAAAGTAGCATTCACACACAGGAAGTAGTGAAAGTAGAATTCGCACACAGAAAGTAGTGAAAGTAGCATTCACACACAGAAAGTAGTGAAAATAGCATTCACATACAGAAAATAGTGAAAGTAGCATTCACACACAGAAAGTAGTGAAAGTAGCATTCACACACAGAAAGTAGTGAAAGTAGCATTCACACACAGAAAGTAGTGAAAGTAGCATTCACACACAGAAAGTAGTGAAAGTAGCATTCACACACAGAAAGTAGTGAAAGTAGCATTCACACACAGAACGTAGTGAAAGTAGCATTCACACACATAAAGTAGTGAAAGTAGCATTGACACACAGAAAGCGAGTTTCAGACCGAACGAGACAACTATATTGACTTGTTATCACATTTCACTCGACCTGATATAAGAGGACAGCTAAATGGATTGGACTGAAATGCATGTCCAGTATAGTGAGTAATGAATGATATCAGACCCTGTGGTATTGTGCAGCGATCTCTACGCTTTCCTGAGCTCAGGTTTAATAATAAATCACACTCCACTCTGTGCGGTTTGGAACAGGACCTAGTGAAAGTGCACAAGAGCCTGCTGCAGGACGTGCAGAACTCCATCGGCCACCAGAGCGCCAGTAACCTCTACCAGATCTTCATCGATTACAAGGAGAGGTATGAGATCACACTCTACTCTATTTATCACTATACTGGTGAAGAGATGTCCATCATTGTTGTGTCATTTCTCCTGCAGGTTACTGATCTACGGGAAGTACTGTAGCCACGTAGAGACCGCCATCGCGTATCTGGATGAGCTCTGTAAAGAAAAAGAGGACGTGAGACAAAAACTAGAGGTCAGAAGCTTGTTTTTAAGATAAGAAAGAATAATAAAATAAAAAAAAAAAAGGTTTGCTTTTGTCTCACCTTTGTAGATTTTTATTACAGGATTGTAGCATTGTGGTCGGATGCTGCCCTCTGCTGCATGTCACGGGTATTGCAGCCTCTTGACTTTCTGCCCGTTGACTTTACTGTGGAAAAATAACCCACTTTTTTTTAATCATTGTTTTATTAAGGGTGTAATGATTGGATTTTTTGGAACAGTGCCACTGCTAAATAAATCTTAACATATGAAATGAAAACCTGCACCCACACTGGCCCTTTCCGGATAAGATTGTACACCCCTGCTTTACAACATACAAAAAGGAAAAGAATGAAACTGCACCATATCTCTGTGCACATTAAGTTTTAAAGCATATATGATTTAAAGTTCATAAGTTCAAGCCCCGGCACTTCTAAGCAGCCACTGCTGGGCCCTTGAGCAAGGTCCTTAACCTTCTCTGCTCCAGGGGGCGCTGTATCATGGCTGACCCTGCGCTCTGACCCCAACTTCCTAACATGCTGGGATATGTGAAGAAAATAATTTCACTGTGCTGTAATGTATACGTGACCAATAAAGACTCATTATTTTTATCATTATATTATGAAAACAACTCCTTTATATGACATTGGTTTCACATGCTACACAGGCCAATATTCCTTTTACCACTAGAGGTCTCTGGTGTGCGCACAAAGCATCGAGAGATGAAACAGCAGAGCTGTCTAGCTGTCAGTAATGATAAGGATGAACTAGGCTTAAAGCATGCACCGCTAGAGAATTGGCAACATATATATATAATTACTGAAATGCAAATGCTTTGGATTATTCCCAAATTCTTGGCTATTTTCCATTATGAGATTATTACAGGTACAGGTAAAAACGGATCAGACGTCACGTCATATCAGTAACTCTGGAATGATTCTTTTGTGTGTTATCAGGTCTGTTCCAAAAGGGCAAATAACGGGAAGTTCACACTCAGAGATCTCCTTGTCGTTCCAATGCAAAGGGTATTGAAGTATCATCTGCTTCTCCAGGTGAGCTGTGTGTGTGTGTGTGTGTGTGTGTGTGTGTGTGTACACTTTTTCAGCATCCTGGTCAACCGTTGTCATATGACCATTACACGTTTCATTAAAATCCCTGGTGCACCTCTGGAACAGCAAGGCTAATTCTTATGTTTTTGCTTTTGCTATACATTGTTACACAGAACACAGCACATTTTGTATCAGACTACACAGTTTTTAGGTGAGCAAAAGTATAGGAACAGATCAGACTTGAAGTAAATGAAAGTAAATAACGCTTAATATTTATTTGCATTTCCCTTGCATGCAATAACTGCATCAAACCTGTGACTCAGAGACACCGAACTGTTGGTCTCTTCTGTTGTGAAGCTTTTCCAGGTTTCTATCGCAGCTTCTTCCAGTTGTTGTTTGTTTCGTGGGGTTTCTCCCTTCAGTCTCCTCTTCAGGAGGTGGAATGCTGATCAGTTGGGTTAAGGTCTGGAGATTGACTGGTCCAGTCTAAAACCCTCCATTTTCCCCCCTGAGGAAGTCCTGTGTTGAGGTGGCAGTGTGTTTTGGATCGTTGTCGTGCTCATGGTGTAGTTCCTCCTGATTAATCTGGATGCATTTCTCTGTAAATAGTAAATAAAATGTTCCTGTAAACCTCTGAATTCATTCTGCTGCTTCCATCATGAGTTCCATCATCAATATAGATTAGTGAGAATGTTCCAGAAGCAGCCATGAAAGAAAAAGCCATGACACTACCTCCACCATGTTTCACAGGTGAGCTTGTATGTTTTGGATCATGTTTTGGAGCAGATCTGTTCTTTCTCCACACTTTGGACTTTCCATCACTTTGGTAGAGGTTCATCTTGGTTCCAGAACTGTTGTGGATCATCTCTTTGCGAATTCCAGTCTGGCTTTCTGATTCTTGCTGCTAATGAGTGGTTTGCATCTCATGGTATGGCCTCTAATATTTCTGCTCTTGAAGTCTTCTTCGAACGGTGGATTGTGATACCTTCGCCCCGGCCCCGTGGAGGCTGTTGGTGATGTCACTAACTGCTGTTTTTGGGTTTTTCTTTATGGCTCTCACAATGCTTCTGTCATCGACTGCTGTTGTTTTCCTCGGCCGACCTGCTCCATGTCTGGTTGCTCAGTACACCAGTGGTTTCTTTCTTTTCCAGAACATTCCAAATTGTTGTATTGGATATGCGCAATGCTTGTGCAATGCCTCTGCTAGATTTTCCCTCTTATCTCAGGTTCAAAATGGCTTGCTTTTCTTCCATAGACAGCTCTCTGGTCTTCAGATCAAGTTCACCTGGCTTTTATTGTCATTTCAACCGTATACTGCTGGTGCAGTACACAGTGAAACCAAACAACGTTCCTCCAGGACCAAGCTGCTACATAAAACAGCACACTAACCACATGCGACGACACAGAACTAAATAAGACTTACATATTCTACATAAAGCGCCCAAACGCTTTGGTACCTTTTTTCCAGACGCTAGGATGGTGAAGAGTGTGTGTGAGGGGTGTGTGTGGTTCTCTACAATGCTGGTGGCTTTGCGAATGCAGCGTGTGGTGTAAATGTCTATAACGGAGGGACGAGAGACCCCAGTGATCTTCTCAGCTGTCTTCACTATCCGCCGCAGGGTCTTGCGATCCGATGCGGTGCAATTTCCGAACCAGACGGTGATGCGGCTGCTGAAGATGCTCTCAGTCGTTCCTCTGTAGAACGTGGTGAGGAGGAGGGGTGGGAGATGGTTTTTCTTCAGCCTTCGCAGAAAGTAGAGATGCTGCTGGGCTTTCTTGGTTATGGATGTGGTGTTAAGGGACCAGGTGAGGTTCTCCGTCAGGTGAACACCATCGAATTTGGTGCTCTTGACGATCTCCACTGAGGAGCCATCAATGTTCAGCGGAGTGTGGAATAAAATGAGCCACTAGGTGGCAGCATTATCTTTCGTCATTCAGTAGTGTGTGAGAGTGGGTGTGTGAGAGAGAGAGGGCAGCCGGTGTGTTCTGGCATGAATATTTCATACCGAGGCTCTCGCTGTCCATTAGATGTCACATGCAGCTTGTAGTTTATGCTCTGTGTGACTGAGCCATGCCGAGATCTGAAAATAAACAAGAGAGGAAGAGAGAGAGAGAGAAAGAGGGAGAGAGAGAGAGAGAGAATAAGGTGTGAATACTAATAGCTAACTTAAATCCAGATTCTTTGTAAGTAGAGGAGAATAAACAATGTCATGAAGAAGTGTTCATGTGCGTGATCAACTACTGATGTGTATCTTTCTCCGGTAGGTCACACATCTCTCTCTCACACACACACACACACACACACACACCATGTATACCATGTATACCATGTGTACGAGTATACTTCTCGCAGAGATGATGCTCAGCTAATTTCCACGAACAACATGATGTCATTGTCTTGGACGAAAGGACGTTGTACAGAGGCGTCTCTAAATCCCATGAACGTAAACGTCAAGCCTGTGATTGGTCATTACAAACGAGGAGTCCCCAGACGACCTTGACGTGTGGCTGTAGTCGCGAAATTTGTCGTTGAAATTTGTAACAGCGCCACCTGCAGTTCTGGAGAACTCACACAGTATGTGACGGATAGTATGACCGGTTCGTTTCGTCTCACTATCTAACTATCGCCGATTCATGACATTGTCAGCAGCATTGAAGATGGAAAAGGGGCGTGGCCAGGCATACATAACGTGTGTGTGTATGTTAAATCATTACAGCAGAAAAAAATATCCAGAAGTCGGCCGTAGTCGGGATTGTAACTGTAAAATAAGCCTGCTTCGGTGCTACCCGTAAGAGAGCGTCAAAATGGAGAAGGAGCAAGCGGAGGCCGTTGCTAAGCAGGACCTGGTCTGGAGCTTCAGAGGAGGACAGCTCCAAGGCTTCCACCGCAGACCAGTACAGTCCCAGCCCTTGTAACATCCAGTGATGGTCAGGTGACTCCAATGAGTGACTTTCTTCAGAAACAGCTACCGAGGGAGCAGAGGTATCTTCATTAGCTCCGGGGCTCCGTATCTTCTGGAGCTCCGTATCTTCAAGGGCTGTGGCTGTACTGGTCTGTGGTGGAAGCCTTGGAGCTCTCCTCCTCTGAAGTCTACGAACCTCGACACGCATATAAATTCAGGATATAGATTTTAAATTCGTGAATTTATCCCTAACGAGCAAACCAGAGGCGATGGAAAAACTCCCTGAGACGACATGAGGAAGAAACCTCAAGAGGAACCAGACTCAAAAGGGAACCCGGACAGTGCGATTATAAATAAATACACCCCTTCTATAAATGTACTAATACTACATGGCCACACAGTGCAGTTGTGTTACCAGGAAATTCATCACAGTTTTAACGTGAAGTCTGATATAATCGACGCGTGCACGTGCTCTGTGCTGAACCGCAGAGGAGATACCTACTGAATTCTGGTAGAGCGAAGTAGCCGTGATAAAACAACACGGTGTTTCACTTCCTGAACTTAATCCCGCGGTCGAGACGTTTATCTGTTCGGCAGGACGGACAGGGGAAGATAAGGGAAAGATGTTTTGTCGTTCAGACAGCAGGTGAAAAGGAAACACTTAAGACGAGACGCAAGACGATTTATTTTTTAATTTTTGTTTTTTAAGCTGCAGACGTTGCATTTTCCTCCATCTTCTGTGGGATATTAGTGATACTTTCATCAGTCGTTCCAAGCCTCCTCCAAGTGAGCGCTGCTGTCTTTCGTTTGAACGTGTTTTGCTCCGGGTTTGAGTCTTGTCTCCGCCCCTTTCCTGT
>NC_030416.2:35744067-35769067 GCF_001660625.3 Ictalurus punctatus
TTGTTGGGGAAAACAGTGATCAGGGATTGGTTACTGGGAAATAGCAATCAGGGATTGGTTATTGGGAACAGTGGTGATCAATGATTGGTTATTGGGGAAAACAGTGATCAGGGATTGGTTATTGGGAAATAGCAATCAGGGATTGGTTATTGGGAACAGTGGTGATCAGTGATTGGTTATTGGGGAAAATAGTGATCAGGGATTAATTATTGGGAAATAGCAATCAGGGATTGGTTATTGGGAACAGTGGTGATCAGTGATTGGTTATTGGGGAAAATAGTGATCAGGGATTAATTATTGGGAACAGTGGTGATCAGGGATTGGTTGTTGGGGGAAATAGTGATCAGGGATTAATTATTGGGAACAGTGGTGATTACTGATTGGTTATTGAGGAAAACAGTGATCAGGCATTAATTATTGGGAATAGTGGTGACTAGTGATTGGTCGTTGGCTTTATACACTGTTAGTAAGTGGCGTGAACGTGCTCTCAGCAGCCATGATGTGTGCTGGAGAGCTGTATTGAGTGCACACAGTCACTAACGTCTGACTAAAAAAGTCACTAGATTTGCCACTAGGCTATTCTTTAAATAAAGTTGCTTAGTGGAAATAAATAATGTCACCAGATCTAGTGGCAAAGTCAGTAAGCTGGCAGCACTGACACACAGCGCCCTCTGTGGCTCCGTCCCCTTCTGCACGTTGCGACCGCCGAGTGCAGTGTCCTGTGTTCCACACTTCATTTCCGGATGTTTCTAGAATATGATTTAGATATCTAGAGTGCACTACATGCCACTGAGCTACTCAGAGTTGGCGCACTCGTGGCACTAAAACTGTGTAAAGTGTGTGATTTGAGTCTGAGTGAATCTGCTCCTCAGACCCTCTCGACTCTGATGATTAAGACGAGTGTGTGATGTGTAATGGAGGTGAATTACGGCGAGTGTGAGGGCGTGTAAGTGTGCTGTTAGCACCGAGAGGGGCCTAATGATTTCATTAGCCTAAATTAGCCACTTAGCATTGATTGCTAACGCGGTTAACCTCCTTGAGTGCTGCTGTGGTGAACGACTCTGATTAACGCACAGAGAGAGAGAGAGAGAGAGAGAGAGAGAGAGAGAGAGAGAGAGAGAGAGGGAGAAGGACGGAGGTAAAAGGAATTATTTTAAAAAATCATGTTTTTTTTCTCTCAAGGAAGTAAGCCTTTAAAGATGATAAAAGCATCAGGAAGTGAGGTGTAAGTGTATAAGGAAATGTGTGTGTGTGTGTGTGTGTGTGTGTGTGTGTGTGTGTGTTGCAGGATTTGGCACAGTATGTGAACGAGGTGAAGAGAGACAACGAGACGCTGAGGGAAATCGACCAATATCAGAAATCCATTGAGAACCTTGTGAGGCTAATCACACACACACACACACACACACACACACACACACACACACACACACACACACTCACTCACTCAGTGACTCCCCATTAGCCTTGTTAGAATATAATGTGTGTTTTAAACAGGTCAGTGTAGTAACATAGCGCCCTCTCCTGGTATTTATTCATTAAAATCTGCACACACACACACACACACACACTATGATAATTAGATTCAGGTCAAGTTCCCATCACACACTTTTGTGATCAATGGACATTAAACTGGGTGTGGTTTAGTCGCTATCAGGCCTCTGACTATAATCAGATAATATTAAGAATATTGTTCTAACCCAATTTGCACATTACATTCCAGTGATATCATGTAGTACTGCGTGATCTGGAGAATCGATCACGGATACTGATATCCATAAAAATTCCGAATAAAAAATGAAGCAGACGCCCCATAGCGTAAGTGCGGATGCTTAATAGTGTTCGAAATGGCTGATCTCCTCTCCTCTGTCCTGAGGATGTCAGAAAACATAACGCTACAGCTTTAACTCTGACACTGGAGACTCCTTCCATCAATCATAAATAAACGTTTCCTTACAGAACACTTCGACGTTCCTGTGAATGATCTGTTACTATGGAAACGATAGCGTTAATGTAAACCTGCTAATGGACTAAGGGAAAACTAATGGACACCTTCTGACCAATCAGATGTGAGGATGCAGCAGTGCTCGGGATTAAAGTCGTAATATTTATCGCCTCCATCGACCGTGACGAAAAATCACGTTTTTACGTTTTAAACTCGTAACGTTGTTACGTCAGGCTGTGATTTGTGTGTACATGTGTAAGTGTGTGGAGTCTGAGTGTGTGGTGCGCTTGTTGCAGAATCAGCCTCTGTTAAATTACGGGAGGCCCAAAGGGGACGGCGAGGTTCGAGTCTCATCGGTGGACAAACGAGCCAAACAGGACAGGTGAGCTAACACACGCCCCCTTTCCCGAGACACCCACTGCACCTCCTGTTTCTCTGTTTTTCTCTTTTTTTATTCCTCATGTCTCTCTCTCTCGCTCTCTCTCTCTCTATGTACAGGCACATCTTCCTGTTCGACGCTGCCGTGATCGTGTGTAAGAGACGAGGAGACGTGTACGAGATGAAGGAGGTGGTCGACCTCCACAACTTCAAAATCACCAACAACCCCACCTCGGATAAGGAGAACCGCAAGGTGAACGACACAGAGAGAGAGAGAGAGACAGAGAGAGAGAGAGAGAGAGAGGAAAAGAATGTGAGGCAGCAAGACAGAAAGAGAAAAACACAGAGAGATGAGAAGAGAGAGGGAAACAAAGAAGGAGCAAGACAGACAGAAAAACATAGAGACAGAGAGAATGGGAATGAGAGACAAAGATATAGACAGAAAGAGAGAGAGAGAGAGGCACACACAGACAGAGAGAGACAATAAAGAAAGTTAGGCAGTGAGATATAGAGGCAAAGAGAGACAGAGAGACAGGCAAAGAGGACGCGAGGCAGACAGAAAAACAGAGAGACAGAGACAGAATGGGAATGAGAGACAGAGAGAGATATAGACAGAGAGAGAGAGAGAGACAGGCAAATAGAGAGAGAGAGTGAGACAGAGAGAGAGAAACAGTCAAATAGAGAGAGGGAGTGAGAGAGAGGCAAATAGATATACAGACAGACAGAAAGAGAGAGAGAGACAGGCAAATAGAGAGACAGACAGACAGAGAGAGAGAGGCAAATAGAGAGACAGAGAGAGAGAGAGAGAGAGAGAGAGAGAGAGAGAGAGAGAGGCAAATAGAGAGACAGACAAATGGAGAGAGAGAGAGAGAGGCAAATAGAGAGACAGACAGACAGAGAGAGAGAGAGAGAGAGAGAGAGGCAAATAGAGAGACAGAGAGAGAGAGAGAGAGAGAGAGAGGCAAATAGAGAGACAGAGAGAGAGAGAGAGAGGCAAATAGAGAGACAGACAAATGGAGAGAGAGAGAGAGAGAGAGGCAAATAGAGAGACAGACAGACAGAGAGAGAGAGAGAGAGAGGCAAATAGAGAGACAGACAAATGGAGAGAGAGAGAGAGAGAGGCAAATAGAGAGACAGACAGACAGAGAGAGAGGCAAATAGAGAGACAGAGAGAGAGAGAGAGAGAGAGAGGCAAATAGAGAGACAGACAAATGGAGAGAGAGAGAGAGAGAGAGAGGCAAATAGAGAGACAGACAGAGAGAGAGAGAGGCAAATAGAGAGACAGAGAGAGAGAGAGAGAGAGAGAGAGGCAAATAGAGAGAGACAGTCAAATGGAGAGAGAGAGAGAGAGAGAGGCAAATAGAGAGACAGACAGAGAGAGAGAGAGGCAAATAGAGAGACAGAGAGAGAGAGAGAGAGAGAGGCAAATAGAGAGAGACAGTCAAATGGAGAGAGAGAGAGAGAGAGAGGCAAATAGAGAGACAGACAGAGAGAGAGACAGTCAAATGGAGAGAGGCAAATAGCAGACAGACAGCGAGAGAGACACTCAAGCAGAGAGAGAGAGAGACAGACAGATAGAGGCAAAGAAAGTGAGGCATTGAGAGAGAAAGAGAGAGGGAGACACAGAGAGAGTGAGACAGACAGAAAAACAGAGAGACAGGGAGAGAGAGGTAGTTATATAAGTATTGGCACCCTTTAAGGAACACTTAACAGAAGTTAAAATGTCCTGCCACGTGAAATGAGTGATGAGTTATATTATTATACATTTAAACATATGGAGAAACTGTAGATGGCAAACATCATTCATCATTTTCATACACACTAAATTTTAAATAATAATAATAATAATAATAATAATGTAATAATCAATCAATCAATAAAATAATCAAAAGTCATGTAACGGATATAACAATTCCATGATTCAAAATCCCATTAAGCACAAACAGGGCCACAAGAAATCGTTTCAAAAGTCTGACATTTTGTCAGGAGTTGTAGAGAAAGAGGACTCATGAGTTCACCCTCCATCCGCACAGTGAGGAAGAGGAGGATGAAGGACCGCACATTTTCACCATCAGCTATTAGACGCCATTCATCACAACAGGCTGTTTGGACGGAAGCTCTTCTGCTCTAACTGTCCTGAAACGGCTCTTCAAAAGATCGAAGGCATCACGAATTGTGCGAAGCATCAGCATAATTTAGCGCAATACCTGGTTACCTCTGCCAGGAGGTTAGATTAACCCTATGATAATAACCCTAAATATACCGTACATTCATATCAAAACAGAATCAGTGCGCTGCTTAATCAGTTCACTGTTTCAGAGAAGAAATGCTGCACAGGTGATTCAAAACCAGGAAGTACAAACATATACACAAGCTGAAAAACAAACAACAACAACAACAACAGTTAACACTTACAGACGCAATGATGCGATGATACTTTGCGAGGAAACGAAGACACAGCAGGAAGCTAATCAGGAACAACACAGAACAGACGAACACAATGAGATAACAAAGCAATGACAGGTCAAGAAGAGAAAATGAAAGCTCACGGCACGTCATAGTTTTATAGTTTCATATTATTTTATCCCGTGAATGATTTTATTCTCATTATATTTAAATAATTCGGTTTCCTTCTATATTTATATTTCGTTTTATTCTGTATTTGTGCACTTTTTAACTCCTACCTATTTTCGTTCCCATGTTTTCACGTCATCCTTTACTTTTATCTGTCCATTCTGTTACCTTATTTTTTCCCACCATTTAATTCTTATCTCTTTATTAATTTGAGTTACGGCATGTACGATGAATGCGTAATAATAAGCTGACGTTGAATCAGAATTATTATTATTATTATTATTATTATTATTATTATTATTCAGCTTATTATTTAATATTATTACCATGTTTAAAGTTAAAATATCGCTCATTGCGTACGTTACGTTTTTTGGTTATAGTTCTTTGCTTATTTAGATACAGGGTGCCAATACTTTTGGAGTTGACATTCATGCATTGATGTTTAATACGTTTTCTTCCCCTCAGTGGTCGTACGGGTTTTACCTCACACACAATCAGGGACGGAGCGGCTTCGAGTTCTTCTTCAAGACCAAAGAGCTGAAGAAGAAGTGGCTCGAGCAGTTCGGCATGGCCATGTAAGTGTGTGTGTGTGTGTGTGTGTGTGTGTGTGTGTGTGTGTGTGTGTGTGTGTGTGTGTGTGTGTACAACCTGCATCTCTCGTTTTTCAGGTTGCTTGTTTATCAGATATATGTAGACAAGCTTTCGTCTCCTTACACAACAACACGATCACACACACACACACACACACACTCACACACTTTATGCAAGCCTGCATGTCAAGTACGTGCCTGATTTATGGCGAGACACTGACACCGAGTCCACATTCCGCACTAAATGTACTAATCCCGCAGCGCTGCTGAATCCTGGATTCTGATTGGTCAGAAGGTGTCGATTCATTTTCTATAACAGCAGCTCGGACAGTTATATTAACGCGCTATCGTTTCCATAGTAACACAGGGACGTTGTACGTTGAATGCATTACGTAAAGAGATTTTTAACAAACGTGTCATCGTAGATACAGCGAGGTTTTCCGTACAGACACGTGTAGTTAACGTTAAGGAATGAGTCTCCAGTGTCAGGGTTAAGCTTGGGGAAGAGGGCTGTGTTTTTGTTTTGTTTTTGTCTTATTAACTTCAAGAGAGGAAAACAGAGGGGCTGGTGAGGGAACGACTGTAACGTAGAAGCGTGAGGAGAAGAACTCGTTTCAAAGAGGTTCCACGACGTTATACGTAGCTATAAAGAGATAAAAAGTACCACGTCATACTCCAGTAAATAGAAAATCCTACCTGTTGATAAATCGCTGTTACTTTAGGATGGTAACTGTGAGTCTGCTCCGCTCCACCGCTGATGATTTTCCTATAACGGCACGACACGCGCGGTGTTTTATTCCTGACAGAATGGCCGACGTTAAACGTAAGATCGGGTCACACTAGTGCACGCAGAGTCTGCGATACTTCATTCCTCTTCTGTCTCTCGTTCAGCTCCAACATCCAGCCGGAGAACGCCACCAGCAACCAGCACGAGTTCCGCATGCACACGTTCGAGAGGATCACGGCCTGCAGCTCCTGCAAGATGTTGCTCAGGTGAGCTGACGACGTTTTATACCATCAACTCGCAATATAGAGCACGTACTGCAGAATCTCAAGACAAGTACGAGATAAGACCCATCCGACCCATCACCATACCAACGGTATCGCCAAAGCGTATCGCGTAATCATTTATCGCCATATCGATATCACACTGATATATCGCCCAGCACGGACGTTCATCGTTAAAGTCACCGTATAAATACAATCGAGTTGGATCCTCAGGTAAGCCACTAAGACAATAAAGCGAAAAAAGAAAAGGTCAATATTCATCAAGTGTCAGGTTTTATGAGTACATGCTGGGTCCTCGAGTGCCGCAACAGAGCAGCGTTCACCCGATCGTCGTGTGTTCGAGTCTCGATCTGTAGCTAGGAGCCGTTCGCCGTGACGCCAGCCAATCATGTTTGAGGAATGAGTGTGTTCCGCTGCTCTGTGACACATGTAGGTCTCAGTGGAAGCACGTGCGAGCCTTCACTCTCACCGGCTGATAGCTGTGATATGATAGAGGAGCGCTGACGGGTGAGTGGGAATTGGTTGCTGACCAAACGTGTTGAGGGATGCTGCTTGTACACTCGTATCAGCACCACACACACACACACGCACACACACACGCACACGCACTGCTGTAAGTAAGTAAGTGAGAATAAACCACCGTACCATTTTTCCATTGATGCGTGGAGTATAGGGGCGCCAATACATTGTACAGAGTGACAAAGTGGCCTACATAAACTTGGCCTACATAATAAACCTCCACCTTAGGCATGTTACATAAGCGATTATCGTGACACGTCTGTACTGTAAGGAGGAAAAACAAGAGTTATTTCCTTATCAGTTCTAAGCAGTGTAGTAATTCTACTGAGTCATGACCCGGGTTAGAGGAAAGTGTGTCACATGGTATACTAGAATATATTCCTGCTTCTTCCTGCATGCTTCTGTTGTTGTTTTTTTGCAGGCAAAACCTGACCTACTTCATTATGTTTTGGTTTATGATGCAGAATGTGATCGCGTTCTACCCTGACATACGCACAGTGTAATAATAATAATAATAATAATAGTAATAATAATAATAATAATAACTGAATTAATAATGCAGTAAAGCACAAAAGAAACATCGGGTCAAAATGTGTGTGAAATCCATAGGTACGTTCACACGTACAGCGATTTTACCTCCGCAAGTCGCCGGTAGGCGTTCCTACTACTGGTTGCCGTAGTAACATGGGTGGCCGAACTACAGCAGCATTCCACTTTTGACTTTTGACAAACCGGTTTTCTTGCCGCTAAATTGAGACGTTCTGGAGGGAGAGCGCTCTTATCTAAAAGTCTGCAGTGTATATATGTGTGATCCTACGAGATGAAGGAGAGGCGGTGTGCGCTCTGTGCCGTCGCGGCCTTCTGGCTGCGGAAAAACCTCAAGCGCCAATGAGTTTCGCTTAGCGCCTTTAAAGCAAAATAATAATAATAATAATAATAATAATAATAATAATGAAACACTCACTTTTTGTTGCAATCGAGCAAACTCACAGTGTTGCTCCTATCTCAGTGAGTGCGTGTCGCCATCAGGGTGTCGTTCACTATGTGTTCGATGGTGACCGGGAGCAGGACCGGAGCTCTTCGTCCGTGTGTTTCCTAGGTGAAGTGTCCGGCTCGGTGCTGCTCGTTCCCGGGCGCCGAAGCAGCGACAAGCCGGAAACTTCACCCAAGATAGGAGCTACACTGGGATTTTGCTCGATTGCAACAAAAAGTGAATGTGTTTCATTATTATGTACTTTATTATTATTATTATTATTATTATTATTTGCTTTAAACCCTCTAACATCCTGAGCTAAGCTAATTAGCTTCTGCTGCAATTCTGCTAGCGAGCACGGGAGGCTATGGATCGATAGTGCGCTCTACTGTCTTCGCTCCCATCGGTACTCGCTGCTCGAAGTCACTCCAAATTTGCATAAAGTTCAACTTTTCTCAACTTTCAATGTCACTGGACACGCCCACTTCCGCATCATGTCGCCAGAAGTCGCCGGCTCTCATTGAAAATGAACACCCTCCGGTCGCTGTGTGCACGCACCTTAGGACTTTTGCACAGTACTGTATATAATATACAGCGTAACAATGCTCTAACAACAACGTCCTAGCTATCATCGGTTAACTAACGAGCCTAGCTGGCCCTAATTAGATTAATTATTAATGTATATGAAATACCGATTGTTGTAACTCTGGAGGCAGAACATCAAGAGCTGCTTGTTGTGATGTGGGACGTCACATCACAGAAGGAAAATCATGTCCCAGAGATGAGGTACATTGCAGCGTTGAACTGTTTGTACTTTAGATTCAACATGTCATCATATTCACTCACGATTTTTTTCTGGCTTTTTTTTTTTTTGCCTGCCCTAAACTTGTGACCTGATTGGTTGGAACGTAAAAAAACAAACACGCTTTTTGTCATTCATTGCTTTTCTGGAAAAAAAATAAATAAAATTTCAGTATGGGGGTGCAATGGCTTTAGTGGTTAGCACGTTTGCCTCGCTCCTCCGGGGATGTGGGTTCGGATCCCACCTCCAGTCTGCGTGTGCAGAGTTTACATGTTCTCTCCGTGCTTTTGGGGTTTCCTCCGGGTACTCCGGTTTCCTCCTCGAGCACAAAGACACACACTGTAGGCTGATCGGCATTTCCGAAATTGAATCTAATTCCCTGGGATAGGCTCCAGGCCCCCCTGTGACCCTGTGTAGGATAAGCGGTGTGGAAAATGTATGGATGGAACTGCTTTCATCTTTCGGAAGCTTCGTTGTACCATAAAAACATAGCTCCAAGCGCTTTTCAACAGCCACGGCATTACACCCGCCTTGCCGCCAACTTTCCTGAGAACTACACGGAAATATGGCCTGGGTGTATCTGGAAATCATCCAGGAGGAGACGGACGAAGTTGCTGGGGATTTTACATCAGGATCGTTTAGATCAGGGGCACAAAATGGCTGCTCACGATTTCTAAACTTTAACCTTCTGTAGCAGATCCTCTGTAGAGGTTTATGCAATCGCACGGATTCCTAATGAAGGAAGTTCGTCAGACCAGAGACCCACTACGTTACTTCAGAAAGGGGAGGGTTTTCGCAGATTTTCATAGATGTGTCGTTTGATTTGTTCTCTCTGGTCCGATTACCGACCGGACAAGGACGAAAACAGAATGTTTAAAGATGATCGGGAAGGGTGCATTCATTTATTCTCTTTGCATCGAAGTCTGATCAGCGTAAACTGCTGACATAAAGCACTGCTACAAAACAAATAGCTTAACCACTTCAATTGTTTTATTTACAGCCATAAACTAGTCACTAAAATTGTGCGTTAAATGTCTGTCACCATTCAGTCATGTCAGTCGCTTATGAGGCAGTGATGGCTTAGTGGGCGGGGTTACTGATCAGAAGGTCGGGGGTTCAAGCCCCAGCACTATGAAGCTACCACTGCTGGGCCCTTGAGCAAGGCCCTTAACCCTCCCTGCTCCAGGGGGCGCTGTATCATAGCTGACCCTGCACTCTGACCCCAACCTCCTAACATGCTTGGGTATGCGAAGAAAAGAATTTCACTGTGCTGTAACGAATATGTGACCAATAAAGACTCATTATCATTATCATTATCATTCCTAAGCAAGAAGTAACTGGACGCTGTGTGCTTTATATTAAGAGGTAAAGAAGACGGATTTGGTGTTGTATTGGTGTGAAATCTGAAGCCAGAGGCCACAGTGTTGTTAAGAATGTGGATTAACGGTGTGTCTCTTTCTCTTGATCAGAGGGATCTTTAATCAGGGTTATCGGTGCGCTAAATGTGGAGAAGGAGCTCATAAGGAATGTTTGGCCAGAGTGCTAATGTGTGGAAAAGGCAGCGGATGCGGTGAGTCCCACACACACACACACACACACACACAGCGTTCATGTCATTGTGCTTTTATTCTTTACTTTGCCGTGTCCTGTTCTGTTCTAGTCCTGTCTCCGCCCCTTACCACTGGTTTGCTACCCTAATGTGTTCACCTGTTAAAAGTTGTGTAAAGTCCGTGCCCGGTTTTCTCGGCCCCCGCGTTTTGACCTTCGCTTGTTTGTTGTTTATGAACATCCCGGTTTGTCACGGCCTGCTTGTGTATTGACCCACAACAAAACACACGCTGAGCACACACACTCGCGTCCTACCCTCACACACCACATCACAATATCGACTACGCGGAAATCGATATAAACATCACCACAGATCGCTCACCAGGACTGCAAAACACACACACACACAGACACACACACAAACACACACACACACACACACACACACAAATGTACACTTCACTACCATGACCACATAAACACCACAACAAACATTTTCACATACAGCGGTTAAATCAGCCAGTGGGCGTGTTTATAACCATTTCATCATATGATCGTTATCTGATTTGGATGTTTGCCAGATTGTTGGATTTATCGTGTAAACACACACACACACACACACACACACCCAATTAAATGTTATACCTGTGAACCACAAGGAAACGAGGGACACTGTGATGAAAACATTTATTTATTTACCGACTTAACTTGCTTCCCTTTGACTATTAGACTATTCTAGGTCAGATTTATATCTGTTTACTCTACAACTGGTTCTTCTTGAGCCTCTGTGTGTTTTGTGCGCGTGTGTGTGTGTGTTATCCGTCTATTACGGAACAAAGTTCTCTCTGGTAAACACTGTGCTCTGAGGGGGCGGGGCCTCATACCTTCTGTCAGGATACACACCTCTGTGCAAAACAAGTCTCAAGGAGAACTTTGCGTACCTGTCAGACCGATCACATCTGCAGCACAGCGCGTATATATGCACATACCTGTGTGTGTGTGTGTGTTTATGTGTGCATGAGTGTGTAAAGTGTGTGTTGGAAGAGATTCCCTCCTAACTATGCCTGTTTTCAACATGCTTGCAGATATGGGATCCTCCAAAACACAGGTAAGATCCCACCAACTCTTAAAAACTCTGTAAATGTGTGTGTGTGTGTGTGTGTGTGTGTTGTTGATTTTCCTGGTGCAGTGCACTTGGAGTTAGGATAAACAGTCAGGGTTACTAATGCAAGCGGTTATTTTACTCCACTTACACTCAGTACTGCAGCACAGGAGGAACACCAATCTATGCAGTCAATCTTCTTTATGTTAAGAGGTTTAACTTGATGTTCCTGTTGCTGTAGTGCAGTGTGTATGTGTGTGTGTGTGTGTGTGTGTGTGTGTGTGTGTGTGTGTGTGCTGCATGCCTTGTTAGCAGTGGAGTGTATGTTGACTGAGTAACTGCTTTCAGTGTAAACAGTTGTAATGAAAAGCTTATATATTAAATAGAAACACGGATTAGCAGATTGGCTATGCGAAATTTGCCCCAGAGTGTGTGTGAGTGTGTGTACATGGTGGCAAACTGACATCCCATCTAGGGTATTCCCGGGTCAGACCCAGTGTTCCCGGGATAGACCCGGTGTTCTCGGGATAGACCCAGTGTTCCCGGGATAGACCCAGCGTTCTCAGGATAGACCCAACATTCCCAAGTTAGACCCAGTGTTCCCGGGATAGACCCAGCGTTCTCAGGATAGATCCAACATTCCCAAGTTAGACCCAGTGTTCCCGGGATAGACCCAGCGTTCTCAGGATAGACCCAACATTCCCAAGTTAGACCCAGTGTTCCCGGGATAGACCCAGCGTTCTCAGGATAGACCCAACATTCCCAAGTTAGACCCAGTGTTCCCGGGGTAGACCCAGCGTTCCTGGGATAGACCCATTGTTCCCAGTGTTCCCCCTTGACACTTACCGGGATAAAGTGCTTGTTTACAGACTATTGTCAAATATATTAGAAAAATAAAGAGTTCCATCAGATTGGAGTTAGAATTTAGCGCTGAGCAGTGTGTGATGATGTGGGCGTGGTTAAAGCCGCTTTGACATTTCACTATTTTGTACGTTTGTGAATATTTGCTCCAGAAACTCTCGGCTTACGGATGTGTGGCAGTGGATCATAATGTTGTTCATTACAGTCACAGTACCCTATCATCGAAGGCTGTTTCATTTATTAACAGTGACTTCAGTCCCAACCTCAATAACCCAAACATTTAATACCTTCAGTCTGGACCTAGTTGGTTATTTCAGTGAATATTTCAGAAGTGAAAAAGGCCCCGAGGCTCCAATAAATATCCAGGAATATGCCTGCGTGCACCGGAATAAGGAGCGTGATATTCTAATCGACGGTTTAGGTTCGTTAAGACTTTCATGCATGCGTTACTCAATAACGTCCAGATCGTTTACATTTATTTATCTTTTCTTTTTTTTTTTTAAATGACCTTCATGCAGAAGATTGTCCATGTTCAGGAACACCATGGATTTAAAAAAATAAATAAAAATAGAGTAGAAAACATACCTGAAATAATAAATAAATAAATAAATAAATAAACACAATATGTTATCAACGAAAATTGTTAACATTTAGGTCTGCAGTATCGAATGTCGACCAAAATAATGATAATATACTTTTTAACAAAATATATTGACAAAATGTGCAAAATTTGTGCAAAATCTCGCAACAAATTTATTTCAAATTTATTAATAGTAATAATAATAATAATAATAATAATAATAATAGTAATATTTTTGAAAAAGAATCTTTATTTCTAACATATTTTTAATGCAACGCATCTGTTCCGCGTGCAAAACCATACATCGTGATACACATCGCGTATCGTGGAAATGCCTTTGCGTATCGTGATATGATATTGTTGTCGTATCGCTCCACCCTAATGGTGAGAAACCTCGGACGGGCTGCGTATTGTTCTCACGTGCGCTAATCTACGCGTTTTATCTCAGGTCACCTCACCTGCATACGCTCAGAACGCTCGGATACGCCTGTGTGCACTGTATATGACACCGTGTGTGTTTAGTGTGTAGATAATACCATGTTTATATCAAACACACAGCGATGTTGAACTCTGGATCCTGATTGGTCAGAAGGTGTCGATTGGTTTTCTAGAACACGTTTATATGAACGCGCTCGTTCTGATACGTTACCGTTTCCGTAGTAACGGCTGGTTCACGGGGGACTCGCGCTAATACGGACGCTCGGTTAATAATAAAGAGATTTTAAAAAATAATCGGCGATTTCGTTTGGAAGGAGTCTCCAGCGTTGGCGCTTCGTAACAGTCGGCTCTAAGTTTTCCGACGCTCTTCGGGAAAGGGGAGTTTACGGGGAAATGACAACGTAGCGGGGTTGTTGTTTTTTTTTGTCTGTTACTGATTACTTTTCATTTATTATTTGTGTGAATAAATCAAGTAAATAAATCAAGAAATCAAATGGAAAAAAAAGAGTAATTGATCTTGATCGCGTTGAATAAGTAGATAAGAATGGATTATTCTTTTATATAGTTATCACAGTAAAAGATTGAATAAGTGTGGAAATTGAATTAAGGAATTAAATGATGTAAAAACAACAGAAATATTAGTAAATAAAAACGAAGATGACCGGATATATCAAAATAAAGACGCAGTATACACGCTGAATAAATAAATCATGTTACAGATACCTATTGAGCTAGCTTTTGATATATATATATATATATATATATATATATATATATATATATATATATATATATATATAACTTTTTAAGGACTTATTTCCCAGAATGTGTTATAGCTGTAGTTTGGCTGTAGTTTAGCTCTAATTTAGCTGTAGTTTAGTTCTAATTTAGCTGTAGTTTGGCTGTACTTTAGGTGTAGTTTATCTGTAGTTTATCTGTAGTTTGGCTGTACTTTAGGTGTAGTTTATCTGTAGTTTGGCTGTATTTTAGCTCTAATTAAGCTGTAGTTTAGCTGTAGTTTGGCTGTAGTTTAGCTTTAGTTTGGCTGTAGTTTAGATGTAATTTGGCAGTAGTTTAGCTGTAGTTTAGCTCTAATTTAGCTGTAGTTTAGCGCTAATTTAGCTGTAGTTTGGCTGTGGTTTGGCTGTAGTTTAGCGCTAATTTAGCTGTAGTTTATCTGTAGTTTGGCTGTAGTTTAGCTCTAATTAAGCTGTAGTTTAGCTCTAGTTTGGCTGTAGTTTAGCTATAATTAAGCTGTAGTTTAGCTGTAGTTTGGCTGTAGTTTAGCTCTAATTAAGCTGTAGTTTAGCTCTAGTTTGGCTGTAGTTTAGCTGTAATTAAGCTGTAGTTTAGCTGTAGTTTGGCTGTAGTTTAGATGTAATTTGGCCGTAGTTTAGGTGTAGTTTAGCTGTAGTTTGGCTGTAGTTTAGCTCTGTTTCTGCAGCAGTGCCGTGCAGGGTTCATGACTGAAGCGTGAACCCTGCACACAGTTTGATAAGCAGCTTGTTCTGAGGCTGTGAGCTGTCGTGCGGCTTTACTGCAGCGTGAGCTTTATTCACCGTGTTTACTTTCTTCACAGGACCGATCACACAGCCGGAGAGCAGATCCAGGTGAGATGGAGTGTCTCACACACACACACACACACACACACACACACACACACAAGCACACACACCAAATCTCTCCTCTTTTTTATCAGACACTTAATCCCCCAACTCCTCATGTTCGCTTCTCTGCAGCCCCGGGTCTCCAATACTCCCGAGCACGACAAGTTCACACACGTTAGCAAGGAACTGCATCTAGCACGCTGGAATGTGTTACAGAAAAGCTCTCTCTCACACACACACACACACACACACACATGCGATAACCATGTTCCAGTTCACGTCTTTAACCCGTTCATGTACACGTAATAATATATTAGATATAAATCAGCTTCAGACCACTCCAGTGTTATACACACCATTATGATTATTATTGATTATTATTAATATTATGAATTAAAATCGCATTAAGTATCGCTGCTCCCGATCCAACATGGCCGACGGTGACATTTCAGCACATTTATTTCTAAACTTTCTCCATAAGGAAAACATCTCAGAAACTAACAAATAGTGCAGATGTTTTTAAAATATGGCCGCGTATTCATTTTGAGCGTAATTACTGTATTCGCTTTTAAAAAAATCTATAATATAATATAATCTAGTCTAGTCTAGTATGTCGTGTTTCCTGTTATAAGATTATAAAAAAACAACAAGTGCAAACCAAATAACTGAACCTATTTATAGACATTCTTTTAACTCATTTCAAGGTTTATATTATTTAAATGTTGGTTTAAGAATAATTGGTTTGAGAATAATGACCTTTAACCTCAGTAACCCTGACCTTTGACCTCAGTAACCCTAATTATAATGAAATACAATTGTACCTCTACCTAAACCTTAACATCAGTGGCTCTAACCCTAATGTTTATATTTGAGCCCAATCATGTTTACAAAAAATCATAGGGGAACTTTGGTGCAAAAAAAAAAGAGGTAAATAAGACAGACACACACACACACACACACACACACACACACACACACACACACACACACACACACACGCCCTGTCTGTGTTCTGTTTCACTCTCTTTGTTGTGGTGACCCGAGGCAACGCTAATAGCTGTGTTTGTAGTATTTAGGGTGGAAAGCTCTTTTTGTTCTAGGTCATGAGTTCACTTCTTTATAACCTAGCCTTCATTAGGATGGACACACACACAAACACACACACACACACACACACACACACACACACACACACAACAAGAAAGACAGAGAGAGATTGTGTTCTATCATGCATTATTAGCTTCTCACTATCGGTAAGGCGATCAGAAGGACCAAAGACATCACAGACACATACCTGACATGTGTAGGGTGCGCGTACACACAAACACACACACACACACACACACACACACACACACACACACACACACACACACACACTAGCCTGCAGTTTGATAACTAGCTCATCTGGTACGTGAATGTGAGTTCGGATTTCTTTTTCTAGACTGCAGACGAAATATGATCATCTCACACACACACACACACACACACACACACACACACACACACACACACACACACACACACACACACACAATGGCTTGCTTGTTTTTTTGCTTCCACAAACACACAAAATAACTGACTATCTGTCTGACTGTCTGCCTCACTACCTGTCTGTATCTCAGTCTGTCTTTGTGTCTGTCTAACTGCCTTTCTATGTGTCTGTCTATCTATCTGTCTGTCTGTGTAATTATCTGTCTGCATTTCCTGTCTGTCTGTCTGTCTGTCTTCCTGTATAACGTTCTGACGGTGTGTCTGTCTGCCTGTCCGACCCTTTAAATCTCTGCCTGTCTGTGTGTCTTGCCTTCTGTCTATCTGT
Source organism: Ictalurus punctatus (assembly GCF_001660625.3). Taxonomy (NCBI): domain Eukaryota; kingdom Metazoa; phylum Chordata; class Actinopteri; order Siluriformes; family Ictaluridae; genus Ictalurus; species Ictalurus punctatus. Next base: position 35,760,812 of record NC_030416.2, read on the forward strand.
TTGACCGTCTACCTCTCTGTCCAGCTGTCTGTCTGTCTGTCCGTCCGTCCGTCTGCCTGTCTCTCGATCTCATAACTCTCATAATTACTTCGACTTTCACGTCTCACGTTACTGATAAGCTTTTATTTTCCCCGTCAGGTTTGCCAAAAATGTTGGCTATAAGGAATTACCGCGGAGATCCCGTGCCGCAATGTGGCCCCGCCCTAAACATCCAGCAGGGTGACATCATCGAGCTGATCCGCGCAGACCTGCACAGCTCCTGGTGGCAGGTATGAAAATAAAACTTCACAGAAAGTCCTGATGAACCGATGACGGATCCAGACCCGGAACTTTATTTATCTCATCAGATATTTATCAAATGTTCCGCTAGCTCAGACACGCCTAGCGTTTGTGGCTAGCTGGTTAGATGATGCGTAATCACCCTGCTGGAATTAAAGAGACGGTCGTCATCGTCCCCAGCAGCAGCAGCGAGCAAATTTACCACCTCAACACACTGGTTTAGGTTTGATAGCATAATTTGAATGAATGAATGAATTATTGTGCGTGGGCTGCAAACGAGACCTTACTAGCGTCTAACAAAGACCGTCTACGACAGTTGTGCAGTTTCCTCAGACACTGATGTGAATCTGATTGGATTGGATGGATGTCTTTGAAATAAATAAATAAATAAATAAATAAATAAATAAATAAATAGGAACTCAGCTGATTTGCATAGCAGCTGGGCCAGAACAATGTCTCACGGCATTTGCGATTTTTCACGGTTACGCCGAAGGTCAAAATGAAGATGTAACGAGTACAAAGAAGTTATTTTTTTTTCTAGTGGAAATGTATTTGATTAAGTCTACAATTATTCAATTTCAATAACACTTGAAAAATGTACACACTCACTTGAGTATTTTCCGTCCCTTGAATAAACAGGACATCAGAACAATATTAGATGGAACAATTGCCTACGAATTCTGAGCGGTTCGCTACGGTGTTGAGTAAACACGTGTAGAAGAGCGCGGCGGGGAGGTCGAGAGTGAAATGTGTTTCAGAGTAACACACTAGTCTCTGACGGCGTTATACAGCGTCAGAATGAATCGAAAAATATTTGCTCTTCCCAATCAATCCTGAGGCAAATAACGTCGGTGTCATGCTATTTTTTGGTAAATCACACCCTCTTCAAATGGAATGAGAGTCCGCGGCGGTACGGTGGATCTCACTCGGCGAGTTCACGAGCTACAACCAGAATCAAATCTGGAACCGAAAAACAAAGATAATGCTTGGATGTAGGGGGCTGAGAAGAAGAATAACACCGTCTCTGAGTCTTATTTGTAGTCACGGCATCGCTTCGCTCCAATCGACTTGTCTTGATCCAAAAGAAATGCAGTTGGGGGAAAAAAATATCATTATATTAAGATTTGAATTTTGGACACTAGTACCTTCCATCCTGGCATCATCGGTTATACTCAGGATTGTGTGCAGGTTGCATGCTAATGGCTGAAATAATAACGAGGGAGGTTTTTTTTCCACGCACAGTGTGTGTGTGTGTGTGTGTGTGTGTGTGTGTGTGTTTGTGTAGTTTTCAGTGTGACAGACTGTGTAACTTCGTCAGATGCCGCCCTCTGTCAACACTCGGTGCTGTCGATGCAAGCTGTTTGTCTCGCTGGCTCTCTGAGATAGCACACACGCCAGCATACCGCCCACTGAGTGTATACACACACACACAAACACACGCACGCACGCACGCACAAATGCCTGAGAGTTTTTAATCACGTCATCATACAGAAGGACACAGAAGCAAAGAATGACAGTGCACACACACACACACACACACACACACCTCGACACGCGCTGATTATAGCGTTTAATGCTTGACTAAACATTTAAAACAATGCCATGCTTCTGTTCGCGTGGCACCGCGACGCAGCCGGAGGAATCAAACAACTGCCCAGATGGTTTGTTTTCACAAAAACATTCGGACGAACAGGTTGAGGCAGGATTCAATTCAGTGCGAAGGCGAGGTGCAGGTGGCGTCACGCTAATCCGTGTGATTGTTCATTTCTAATTTGGGTGAAAACGCTTCCTGAGTAGCATCACCAGCTACAGAATATAGTCACAAAAGGGTGTAGAAATGGGAAATAAAATACACAAGGCTAATAAACAATAGACAACTGGACCATTTAGAAAAAAAAAAAATATATATATATCTTTAGGGCACACGGTGGCTTAGTGTTTAGCACGTTCGCCTCACACCGCCAGGGTTCGATTCCCATGGCCCTGTGTGTGTGTGTGCGGAGTTTGCATGTTCTCCCCGTGCTGCGGGGGTTTCCTCCGGGTACTCCGGTTTCCTCCCCCAGTCCAAACACATGCGTAGTAGGCTGATTGGCGTGTCCAAAGTGTCCATAGTGTCCGTAGTGTATGAATGGGTGTGTGAGTGTGTATGTGATTGTGCCCTGCGATGTATTGGCACTCTGTCCAGGGTGTACCCCGCCTTGTGCCCCATGCTCCCTGGGATAGTCTCCAGGTTCCCCGTGACCCTGAAAAGGAGTAAGTGGTTGAAGATGGATGGATGGATGGATGGATGGATATATTTATTTATTTATTTATTTTAATGTATATTGGCTGTCAATAATCCAGTAGAATGACCTACAGAACGAACTTGTTTCACAGATTCACGGAGTCGTGCAGTAAAGTCCAAGACGTGCTTGATTTGCATGAGCTGTGATTTTCTCAGAAGTTCCCTATCATACCTACAGTGGAGAAATTTCTACAATTCATCCTGTCCATCCACATCCATCCTGACAGCCACTTGGTGCTTCCCATCATCTTTTACATCCTCGTTCTACATCTAGCAGGAACATCTAAAGGCGTCTCCTCCCTCTGCTTAGCCGTATCTTTACTTTGGGCTGTGTTGTCGCCCCAGGAGGAATCTCGATATTTGGCAGGTTGTGTGTCCCCTATTTATACGCACTGTATGCAAATCAATGGCAGTTGGCCAAGTATTTATCTCCCTGAGAGTTTGACCATCTTGTCCGATTTGCCTCGCTATTTACGCGTGGCCTGTGATGGGCAACAAGTTCAGTCCTCGTCTACTAAACTGAAGATTTGTCTTTTTTTAGTTGGCTACACACTGTCCTGCCAACGCTAGCACTTATGGAGGACGTTGTAGATTTAATAACCCTAGTCCGCTCAAAAAAAATAAGGTTCTAAATTTTTGTTATGCTCATTGCTTGTACCATAAGGAGTACATTTATATACTGTTGGCATGCGTTAAAAGTACATAACAAGGCCTAAAAAAAACAAAACTACTTTGTACCTTGAATAAGCTTTAAAAGTACATTAACCTTTTCGAAGTGACAGATGCATGCTATTGGTAAAGGAAGTGTTCTTTAGTGTAGCTGCTCCAGTGAGAAGCAGTGGTACAGACAGTGCTGTACCTTTTTTCTGAGAGTATACTTAGTTCTGATACGCATAATAAACATGCCATCCTGTGTCTTCCTCGTTATCAGGGCCTGAAAACATAAGGAGTCCTGCAAAACTTCACAATACTGGTAGTTCTGAAGTTCCTGGGAAATTGTGGTTTATCCTGAGAATACTGAAAAATTATTAGGCATTGTAGGCTGGTATCCTTGGTACCCCATACCAGGTATGGAAGTTCCTGGTATCCCTGGTAAATGTGGCATCCTGTAATTTCTCACAATATAGAATCTGTGTACCCCCAATAACCTGTGTAACCCTAGTTCTACCCTGTATATTACTATTAAACTTGAAAACTCTGGCAGACCTGATAGTCCAGGCATGCTTGTGGAGAGTAGAAACCTGGTAGATCTGATAAACGTAGTATAGCCATAGTATTCTTTATCTAATAACCTGCTAGCTTTGGTAAACTTGATACCATTGGCAGGTCCTGGTAACCTTTGTAGCTCAGGTAAACTTCATACCATTGGCAAGTCCTGGTAACCTTTGTAGTTCAGGTAAACTTGATACCACTGGCAGGTCCTGGTAACCTTTGGTAACTCTGGTAGCTTTGGTAAACTTGATACCATTGGTAGGTCTGGTAACCTTTGGTAACTCTGGTAGCTTTGGTAAACTTGATACCATTGGCAGGTCCTGGTAACCTTTGGTAACTCTGGTAGCTTTGGTAAACTTGATACCATTGGTAGGTCTGGTAACCTTTGGTAACTCTGGTAGCTTTGGTAAACTTGATACCATTGGCAGGTCCTGGTAACCTTTGTAGCTCAGGTAAACTTCATACCATTGGTAGGTCTGGTAACCTTTTTTTAACTCTGGTAGCTTTGGTAAACTTGATACCACTGGCAGGTCCTGATAACCTTTGGTAACTCTGGTAGCTTTGGTAAACTTGATACCATTGGCAGGTCCTGATAACCTTTGTTACTCTTGTAACTCTGGTGCACTTTGGCAAGTTATAATAAAATTAGGTAACCATGATAAAGTCCCTGATCAGTTTGTGCATTCCTGGTAGTCATGTCAAGTCCTGGTAATTCTGGTAAATGTGACATAAATAGTAAAATTGACAACAGTGGAATCCTGGCTATTCCCAGTAACTATAAAACTTTAATAATATGTTTACCTGTCTTAGCTCTAGTAAGCCTTGTATCCCTATTATACTTTACAACCCTGTTAGACCAAGGACTCTTTAATTGATGCTTGTGATCCCTGCATGAGTAGCCTTTATAACTGATATTGCATGGCAACCCTGGTAACTATGAAATGTGTGACAACCATGGTATCCTCAATAACTCCGGATAACATGGCAATCCATGACCCATCTGATCATCTTTATTTGATAGTCCTGGTAATGCCGGTATCTTTGATAAAATTGACAAGACTAGAAGTCTAGTCCTTGGATAGCAGGTACGTCTGCTCAGTTTTATACCACTGGACGCTCAGGCATGCATGGTAGTCCCGATGACCCTGTTATTCCTTGTATCTGTGATAACGACAGAGCCATGACAACCTTGCTAGCAAAGTGCGCACTGTAACCCTGATAGTTCTGTTAGCCCTGACAACACTGATGACCCTGGAAACACAATTCTACTCTCGGTGGAGGAAGAGAAATGTGATCGGTAGTTTTAACCTAATTTTGCCCCTTGCACTGTGTGGGGCTAACAGTTTTAACCTTATTCACATGCTTATCTCAGTTGTAGCACCAGCAGAATATCCCCATCGGAGAAGACAGATAAAACATCAGTATGATGAATGTATCATGGCCACTTAAGCATGGCTTAACAAATCGAGTTAGTCTGAAGAAGAGGGCCGTCTGGACCACCACAAGCTTTTAGCCTCTCCCAGAAGGACTGTCTGAATAAAGATTCAAGGTCCTGCATTAATGGATGACATCGGCCATATCTGTATTCAGTTGTTATTGTAGATCTTTCTAGAAATAATACATTTTGGAGCAATTCATGGGCGAATTTTCTCATTTATTTCATTTGTAATGTACGGGTCCAGCCGACGTTCTGGAAAGTAGTTCGATCTCCATTTTGATTGTCATATCTGTGTCTTATTTTCAGGAAAATGTCCTTTTTTCGTCCCTCTATGTTCTTAACTTTTTTAAACGTTTTACCTGCCAAGATGTCAGTTGATTATTCCTGAAAGAAGTAATTTCTTGTTTTTGGGTCGTTGTTGTTTTTTTGTTTTTTTTTAGCAGTACGGGCTCATTCACGTCATGCTAGCTGGATTCTGTTCGTTATTATTTAGAGATCTGAGCAGAATACTAGTAAACAAGCAGGAATCGTGTTGGCGTAACAGTTATTAGTCTCTTCTCGCTACAGTTTAATGACTTTATTACCTTAAGAAAGAGTCGTTAAGTGAAGGAATGTTCGGCGTCGTCTGTTTTCCGGCTCTAAACGAATAGCGCCGCGTGCGAATGCTTGCTGAATTATTGAAAACGAGTCACTCGGCTGAACTTAATGTAATTATCTTGATGTCATGGCTGCAGGGTAAAGTCTTGACGACGAGAGAGGTTGGATTCTTTCCAAGCGACGCTGTGAAGCCTTGCCCGTGTGTGAGTGCCAGTTCTTAACCGTTTTAGTCGGCGACCACGTGTGCAATATTATATTCTCTAGTACATCTCTCTCTTTGTCTTTCTCTAAATATTGTCTTTTTTGTTTGTTTCGTTTTTTCAGGCCAAACCTATTGATTACTCTTCTCAGGCCTGGTGAGTCTGAACAGCCAGGGCTTCTATTGCAGTGTTTTTTGTTTTGTATTCTTGTACTTCATGGCGATGACCTTTGACCCCTGTGTGACCTTGGGCAGGTTTGCAGGTGGCATGCTGCGAGTGCAGGCAGAGGCGACGCTTCTGAACAGGCAGAACAGCACATACCTGGTGAGGCATCGAGGGCACGACAGTAACGAGTACGCCATCAGCATCAAGTGAGTCAACATGATTTACACTTCTACTGTGTGTGTGTGTGTGTGTGTGTGTGTGTGTGTGATAGAGAGAGAGAGAGATTGCCTTTAAAAAAAATAACTTTTTTAGTATTGTTTCTCTTCTAGAATAATAATTTAAAAAAAAAAAACATCTGGTGTCAAAAGCGTTTTAGTTGTGTACTAGAGCTATAATGCTAACGTAGCTAACAAGTAATGGAAGCTTATAGCCACCAGTTTAGCATCATGTAAACCTCAAGGATAAAAGCGTCCCAAGTTTCAGATTTCAGTGCTGGTAACGTTCTATTTGAGTCATTTGAATAGTCCGCAAGCCAAGTCTAAACCTAACCAGCCTTGCAACTGACTCTCAATAACATGTCAACTTTTACTTTCACTTTCTTTACCTCGTCCTGTTTACTACAGACTTCAGTCCCTACTGCGCTAATCGGATATCGACTGCACGTTACCTTCGTGTAGGGTTTAAACGTGTAATATACCGGGTATATATTATATCACGTGTATACCTGCTGTCTTCATTCATCACTGCACTTCCACTGTTTAGTACGTTTGTTCTGTACAACAGCACAAATCGTTGTTTCTATAGTAACCGCTCATACGCTGGGACTCGTATGGAAAACGCTTCTAAGTCCAATTAAAAAAAAAAAATTTAAAAACCTCATTTTTTTTATAAAACGTTATTTAACAATAAAAAAATGCGCGATTGTTGCTATGGAAACAGAATACAGCGTTATTGGCCAACACACGAGGGATTTCCGGTTTACAGACGCTTACAACGAGTTCACAATACAACGGGGTACGACATATAATAACGGAATATGTTAAAGCAAGGCAAGGCAAGTTTCTTTATATAGCACATTTCATACACAATGGTAATTCAGAGTGCTTTACACAAAGAACATACAAGGTGTTCAAAAATATAAGAACAAGAAATGAAGGTAAGAAATGAAAAATTGAAAAATGCATTAAAATGAGCAGGAGATAAAAAAAAGAATAATAATAATAAAAAAGTAACGGGCATAAAGGGGAAAAGTTACAGAGCTGAAATGATCAGAGCTTCTCAATCTTTTGTAACTAAAGCCCCCCCAAGCCTCCCCTATCATGTGGCAATCCCCCCATCCTATTGGAGGAGACCAGGTAGAATGATTATCTATATTTATATATATATATATATATATATATATATATATATATATATATGTGTGTGTGTGTGTGGGCGTGAGTGTGTGTTGGCAACACTGGTCTGCACTGTCAGCTAGATAAAAGGCAGCTAAGCTCCGCCTCTCCTCAGCGAAAAGAGAATACAGAGGGAGAGGGAACGCGGGTTTTTAAAAAATTTTATTTGTAAAGCAATAAAATACAGCGAGGACCATGATGCAATGTCTGAGTTTTTTATTTCTTGAAACCAATTTGCGCCCCCATCCGACCTCTCCGTGTTCAGAAACACTGATCTGGATCAATCAGTAGAGTGCAGCGTAGTGTTCAGTGAGTAAATGCAAGGTAAAGAGATGTGTTTTCAGTCTGGTTTTAAATGTGGCGTAGTTCTTCTGGAAGCTGGCTCCAGCCACGTCTGGCATTCCGGCGAAACGCTAAAACGCCTCACCTTGGTATTTCTAACTGACCCAATCCTAACGATCTGATTGGCCTGTTCGGTTTATATTCAGTAAACACATCTGTCACGTATTTAGATCCTAGGCCGTGTAGTGATTCATAAACTCGTCATTCTGAATGTAACTGGAAGAGCCAGGGTAAAGACCTGAGGACCGGAATGATATGCTCAGATGTTTTTGGTTCGAATCAGGTGAGAATCCTGGCAGCAGCATTCTGAATGAACTGTCTAATGGTCTTTCATGGAAGACGGGT
>NC_030416.2:35771567-35796567 GCF_001660625.3 Ictalurus punctatus
AGAAAAGGACGTCCATCGCCGAGTGTCTTTATTAATATTCCTTATGAGCCATAGTCAGAGCCCGGGACTTCCAGGCTTCCTAAAGTTCTGCCGGTATTTACGCGGGGAAAGCTATGCGCCTTCAGAGTCGTGTTACACGCCTGCCCTGACAGGAGGACGTTGTTGTTATCGTTAATGCTCTGACAGTTATAGTGGCGTCTAAATAGGAGAGCTCTCAAACGTAAGTGAGTAATGACGAGGATTGTGCGAACGCTGGACTCGGAGTCCCAGAATGCGACGCGGCTATACGACAGAGCACAGAGGCTCGGCTAGTCAGCGGTCTGTTAGCATGAAAGTTGAAGCGTTGGAAGCTAGCTGATCTGCCGGACGAACTAAAGGACTAAAGCGCTGCTGCGTCGTCTCTCTTTAGGTAGAGATGAAGCGAGGGTTAGATCCTGCCGCATCACGATCCGCAGGGCATCGTGGGTAATGTAGGATACCGTCAACCGGTGTGAAAATAGATCAACATGTTAATAAAAAGAAAAAGAAAAAAAAAGTCCACTCTTCAATCTTGGACACAAATACAGGTTGTTTTTTTTTAGGTGCATGTGTCACTGCTTTGGCTTTACTGCTTCGCATTTCAATTTTGCTTCTCATCCTCTCTCTGTCTCTCTCCGTCCCTCTCTTGGTCTCCCTCCATCTCTCTCTCTCTCTCTCTCTCTCTCTCTCTCTCTCTCTCTCTCAGCGCCATTGCTGTGCACTCTTTCTTTAGTTTCTCCTGCAGGCTGCAGCTTCGTGCCCCCCTCCTCCGCCCCCTTCTGGTCAGGTAGTGTTACTGCTTCACTTCTGCCTCCATCTGCTCCTCGCTCTGCCACCCCTCCGTCCTACAGTGTGTGTCTGTGTGTCTGTTTGTGTGTGTCTGTGTTTCTGCCTCTGAGTGTGAAGACAGCAGGCCTGTCTGGTCATGTCTGGTGCTCGAACACACCTGCCTCTGCAGCCATATACGATATCAGTACCAAATACAACTGACATCAGTTCGTTTATGTCTAGCCACGCCCACAAACCTCATAAAAGGCGACCCTCCTTATATGGAGAGCAGCTCCTAAACGTCGTGTGTGCTAGATCCTCCAGTAATGCAGCTCAGCCACTGCAGCTACATCAGCTAGCATAAACGCACCCCACCTCGTTCCTTCTCGTTTTACAGGGTGCCATTACTTTTTCCCGCTTGAATAAATGGATTTTACGGAATAAACGGGGCACAGTGCATTCCAGTATCGTGAGATGATATTTTTTCCCTAACTAACACACACACACACACACACACACACACACACACACACACACACACAGTCTTCGAGCGCTGAGAGTTGTGTGTAAAGCATATGTGTCATTTTTCTCCCTTTCTTTCCTCCCTCTTTTCCCTCTTGTGCTCAGTGAGAAACGGTTCGCAGTGTGAAATGCGATTAACCCGGAGAATAAAAATGCCTCGCTCTCTCAAGGCTTCTGAATCTGTAATCAAAACAGCCGCAGCTCTGATTGGACTCGGCCCAGATTCACCAGAATCACTCGTGTGGAGTGGAAACACAGCGGCGGGCCATCACACACACACACACACACACACACACACACACACACACACACACTGATTAAAAACTCCTCAGGGAGGTGCAGTTATCCACACACACACTCTGAGGTGGAAAAGTCTGCGTAAAGATAAATCGCGATTTGAAACAGATTCGTTTGGAATAAGTGATGATCTAACGAATCTGCGTTCCGGTCCGTCCGGCTGCGTCCCAAACCACCCGAGTCCGACTCAGCGGCCTTTCCCAAGTCATTCCATCACACGTGCGAAATCCACTTGATGAAGATTTTGAGAACTGATCATTTCCATAATGTTCCGGAATGTTCAGTGTCCACTAGGTGTTTTATTCGCTAGTTTCTAGTGTCCACTAGATTTATGCGCCTCAGATTTGTTTCTAGTGTCCACTAGTCTCCAGGGTAAACTAGTTCAATGTCTTCTCATTTCCGTTGTCCACTAGTTTTCAGTGTCGCCTATCTCAGTGTCACTTAGTTTCCTGCGCCCCCTTGATTTTGTCCTCTAGTCTCTTGTGTCCCCTAGTCTTCAGTGTCCATTAGGCTATTGTGCCCCTTTGTTTTCTGTGCCCTGGTTTTCACTGTCCACTAATGTCCACCAGTCGTAGTTCCGTAGTCGTAGTGTCTCAGTGTCCCCTAGTCTCCAGTGTTCACTACACTCCTGTGTCCCCTAGTCTCCAGTGTTCACTACACTCCTGTGTCCCCTAGTCTCCTGTGTTCACTACACTCCAGTGTTCACTACACTCCAGTGTCCCCTACACGCCTGTGTTCACTACACTCCAGTGTCCCCTACATGCCTGTGTTCACTACACTCCAGTGTCCCCTAGTCTCCAGTGTTCACTACACTCCTGTGTCCCCTAGTCTCCAGTGTTCACTACACTCCTGTGTCCCCTACACTCCAGTGTTCACTACACTCCTGTGTCCCCTAGTCTCCAGTGTTCACTACACTACTCTGCCCCCTAGTCTCCAGTGTTCACTACACTCCTGCGTCCCCTAGTCTCTAGTGTTCACTACACTCCTGTGTCCCCTACACTCCTGTGTCCCCTACACTCCTGTGTCCCCTAGTCTCCTGTGTTCCCTACACTCCTGTGCTCACTACACTCCTGTGTCCCCTACACTCCAGTGTTCACTACACTCCTGTGTCCCCTAGTCTCCTGTGTTCCCTACACTCCTGTGCTCACTACACTCCTGTGTCCCCTACACTCCAGTGTTCACTACACTCCTGTGTCCCCTAGTCTCCTGTGTTCCCTACACTCCTGTGCTCACTACACTCCTGTGTCCCCTACACTCCAGTGTTCACTACACTCCTGTGTCCCCTAGTCTCCTGTGTTCCCTACACTCCTGTGTTCCCTACACTCCTGTGTCCCCTAGTCTCCAGTGTCCCCTAGTCTCCAGTGTCCCCTACACTCCTGTGCTCACTACACTCCTGTGTCCCTTAGTCTCCTGTGTACCCTACACTCCTGTGTCCCCTAGTCTCCTGTGTTCACTACACTCCAGTGTTCACTACACTCCTGTGTCCCCTAGTCTCCAGTGTTCACTACACTCCTGTGTCCCCTAGTCTCCAGTGTTCACTACACTCCAGTGTTCACTACACTCCTGTGTCCCCTAGTCTCCAGTGTTCACTACATTCCTGTGTCCCCTAGTCTCTAGTGTTCACTACACTCCTGTGTCTCCTAGTCTCCAGTGTTGACTACACTCCATTGTCCCCTAGTCTCCAGTGTTCACTACACTCCAGTGTTCACTATACTAGTTCACTACACTAGTCTAAAGTGTCCCTATGTTTCCTGTCCCTAGTTTTCAATGTCTCAAACATTGCAGTGTCCCCTGGTTTTTAGTGTCCCAGAGTTTTTAGGGACTACTCTCCAGAATTTGATAGTTTTCTTGTTTGTACCCTGAACACTGCAGTCTAGCGTTTAATGTCCCCTGGTTCACTAACAGTCTTACATTTTCCTTTTTTCCTAATTTCGACGTGTCCTCTCATGTCCATGTCCCCTACTATTCTTGTCCCCTTGATTTTCCTATTTTCCATATATACGTACATATACATGTGATGTTCTTTCTGTCTGTCTCTCCCTCCGTGTCTCATCTTCATAGTCATCCTCATGGTCATGTGTTCCTTCCTCTTGTTTCCATGGTAACCAGTGTAAACTCTAACTCGAGTCTCTCCATTCTGTCTGTGTGTCTCCGTCTCAGTGTTGACTCCGAAGGTGATCGGTGTGGCGATCGCGCGGTACGATTTCAGTTCTCGGGACATGAGAGAGCTGTCGCTGCAGGAAGGGGACATAGTGAGGATCTACAGCAAACCCACAACTAACGGGTGGTGGAGGGGCGAGGTCAACGGCCGGGTGAGTGTGTGTGTGTGTGTGTGTGTGTACAGAGAGAGAGAGTGCCTTTACCTGGTAATCAGGTGCAAATCTAGTCTTAGTTGAATATTCCTAGTTGTAATTCTCACAGTAATCACTGGTTCAATTGAACAAACTTGCTTCCAGCGGCGTATAAAATAGCACTTGATATGTGATCCTTCTTTGCTCATATTTACCAAGGGTGCCAATATTAGTGGAGGGCATTTTAAATCAGGTTCATGAAATTGTAATGTGTGCGCAGGATGTAGGTAAATTTATCACACTTTTAATTCACTATTTTGATTTTGAATTCATTCAATAGCGCCATTGTTTTTGAATTCGGCCTGTAGTCGTTACGGTCATTTAGCAACAACGACAACATAGTTACAGTAATAATAATAATAATAATAATAATAATAATAATAATTATAACTTTCTCTCTCTCTCTCTCTCTCTCTCTCTCTCTCTCTCTCTCTCTCTCTCTCTCAGGTGGGCTGGTTTCCCTCCACATACGTAGAAGAAGAAGAGGAATGAAAAACACACCAACAGAAGGAAGTAAAAAGGACATTTTTTTATGTTTACATGCTGAGCTGGACTGAATCATGGACTCGTCCTGTTTAAACACGAGTCTGAAAGTGTCTCAGCAGGGACACTGAGTGCTTACCCAGAATCCTTTGCTGTCAGCAAAGCAGTCACCAGTGAAGGGGTGTGTGTGCGCGCGTGTGTATGCGTGTGTGTGTTACTGTGAGTGATAGGTGGAAGTAAGAACCCCCACAGGCATGTTGTGTGTGTGTGTGTGTGTGTGCGTGTGTGTGTGTGTGTGTGTGTGTGCGTGTGTCTGTATATATCTTTGACATTGTCACTAATCAGCTGGATTTATTGTGTGGATGTTTGTGTTTTCTTGTCCTCCATTGTTGCTGCTTATCTTGTAAGGACATGTTTATCTGATTTGAGAGACAGAGAGAGAGCAGACACACACACACACACACACACACACACTCTCTGACACTCACCTCTAGCTAGTTCATCCACTGCATTTTTAATCCAGTATCCCGATAGTAAATGATTGACAGCTCACACTCCTTGCTCTTATCTGACCCACTATCCAGCCACCAGAACCTCCAGCCAGACCGTTTCAGCCCAAAACTGAAATGCGGCTTTAGAATAATTTATATTTTTTTTTTCGCATCAGTTTTCACGGCCATGTTACAGACGAGACTAAGAACATGAAGGATCATAAAAGGAGTTTTGCAGATATTTATTTGTTATGTGTGCAACAAATCTGTTCAGTAATTTGATCTCATAGCATGACTGTAGTGTGGAGCTGAAGCCACTAGATGGCAGCAGCATTAACGGATTAATAAACTGCCTCACATCCCACAATCACATTACTATCCTCTAACAGCCTTTAAAGACTTTTCTCTTTTTAGTTTCTCCCAGTAGCCTTGTACGCTAAATCCTCATTCCGCTACAATACAGACCTCAGGCTTTAACCTCCTGCTGAGCAGTGAGAGATATCACAGAGCAGCTCCACTCTCTGTCCACATGGACCAGCAGCGTGAAAGGAGAGTCCAATCTAAAGAGATTTACACATTGCAGAACATTCCAGGACCAATCTAACAACTTTCTAGAACCTTCTAGGACACTAAGCCATGGGGCAATCCAGAACACATACCATTTCAGAAAATCTATAAACTCTTACTCATTCTGGACCATCACAGACAACCAATCCATTCTAGAACCTCTACAATACAGACTCATGCAAGAACCTCCCAGACAACCAACCCATTCTAGAACCTCTCTAATGCAGACTCATGCAAGAACCTCCCAGACAACCAACCCATTCTAGAACCTCTCTAATACAGACTCGTGCAAGGACATCCCAGACAACCAACCCATTCTAGAACCTCTATAATACAGACTCATGCAAGGACATCCCAGACAACCAACCCATTCTAGAATATCCCAGAATACCAACCCATTCTAGAACAAACCAGAATATCAACCCATTCTATAACTGCTATAATACAGACTCATGCTAGAACATCCCAGAATACCAAACACATTCTGAAACATACCAACTAACCAGGACATTAAAGGACATTTGAGAACAGCAATCCATTCTTAAAATTTATAGAATCCGTATCTGGCCAAAAACTATCTAAAACTTCAAATTGATCTACCAGATATACCAGAACGCCAACCCATGTTAGAACCTCTATAACACGGACTCATTCTAGAACAGTTGGGATACTCAACTCGTTCTAGACCATTCATGAACAGATCCATCCTTAAATGTTCTCAAACACCTACTTAGACATAGCTCATAGGGCAAGTGGTAGCTCAGTGGTTAAGATGTTGGACTTCTGATCAGAAGATTGTGAGTTCAGATACCAATACTGCCAACCTGCCACTGCTGGACCCTTGAGCAGAGCCCTTAACCCTCAACTGCTCCGTTGTATAAGTGAGAGAAATGTACGTTGCTCTGGATAAGCTCGTCTGCCAAATGTCATACATGTAAATCTTAGACATTCCAAAATACAGACCCATCTTAGAACATATTAAAATACCAACTCATTCCAGAACACTGAACCCACACAAAGCACCACCAGATGAATTCAACAAGCTTGTAGAAGCTTCTACATTCCACAACACATGCCATTTCTGAATCTCTATAAACTCTTACTCTCATTCTGGAGCTACATACCCAACCCATTCGCATGAATTCAAGAACATCGATCCGTTCTCAAGTGCTCTAAAAGCCTGATCAATCCCAAAACAGTACCAATCACTAATGATCTTGAACATTCCGGCAAACCGACCCATCTTACAACATTCCAGGACGTCAAAACATGCCAGAACTCCAAGTCCAAACTCCAAATATTTCTTCTCCTGCTGTAAAAAAAAAAAAAAAAAAAACCCAACAAGCTGTGTTTCTTCATTTGCCATCACTTTGACATCCCTGAGCTGATAATGCATCCTGATTGGTTAATCCTGTTTCTCACTCAATGTGACCGAGCAAGCTAAGAGAGGCATTCATTAAATACGGAGGACTCATAATGATGCACGACAATGTTATTTCACACATATATAATAATCTGCGCGGTACGTGTGTTATGCTAACCATCCATTCGGACTGTCCTCCCTTCCTCATCCACGCCTCTGACTAACCGTGATAGGAGTTCGTATCTGCCCACAATCCCATGCTTCTATATGTCAGTCTGTCATTTTAGACATGTCAGTGCATGGATCTCTCTCTCTCTCTCTCTCTCTCTCTCTCTCTCTCTCTCTCTCTGTACTTGTGTGACCTTCCCACAGTGTGATGATGGTTAGCACAGACTGATGAAATCCTCCTACGATTCAATAACACACTTTTGTGCGGAACAGTTGAATAGATAAACATCATGTAGTCGTTCCCATGTCCGATGTTTTTTTCTTTCTTCCCCCTTCCTTGTGAAATTTTAGATTTGTAACCTTTCATCCAACCTGTTAAAGCCACTAACAGCATCAGAAAACTGTATACGCCTATAAAGGACCGTGAATATTCCTCTGGTACTCCTGCGTCTGTTGTTCACTGAAGCCAAAGATCTGTGTGTATGTGTTTGTATGTATGTATGTATGTATGTATGTATGTAGGTATGTGAGCCACAGTGGCCTGTGCAATCCTGAAATACTGCTGTGTTATACTGTACATATGTAGATAATGCGCAATAAAGTTATATTGCTTGTTTTTATTTAATGCTTTTCTTCTTGTCTCCACTGCTGGGCGTCGTTAATCATTTCCGCCATCTTAAATCCAAGCGGGAAACGGATCTATCAGGGGTTTTCTGCTCTAACACCTTCAGGCAGACCACGATTTGGATTAGGAGTGTTAAACAACTAAGAATGATTTATTACTTCAAGTCCCCGTGCCAGGCGTAGCGTTATTCGATGTGTTGATGTCATTTCCACTGAAACAGGAAGTCAGGGTGGGACATATTGAGTTGAGTGGCTCCTCCATAATTTTAAAGATCTAATAGCGTTTACAGAAGCTTACAACTGTTGGGGGGAAAGGGATCCTTCAGATTCTAGAGAGCGTTTGATTGGACGGTAAATCCGATAAGGAGTGCAGAATGGTGTCCTCAAAATGGTCGACGTAAACCCGTTCTGAAAGCGTATATCTTCTAAATGCGAATTTTGCCGCTGTTTTGGAGCGCACTAGCTTATAGATAACCTCAAGACGAAAATCTACATACCGAAGGCCACGGAACGTCCTTTTTGATTTCATGGGGACTTTATGTAATATCTGCTCAGTGGTGGTCCATTGATGGTGCAGAGTATTGATCACCAACGAGTGGAAATAAATACAAATGAAGTGTTGTTTTTTTTTTTTAAATAAAGTGGGCACTGCATGTATATGATAAATAAGGAACGCTCCATAAAACACTCCATGTCGTGCTGTCATGGGAAAACAATCAATATACCATTACCACCCTGAAGTTATTTATTTGCCAATAACAGCTCATCAATAAGTATTTTTATTTCTCTTTTAGTACAGCAATTTTATTCAAGAACATCATATAGTTACGTTCAATGTCGTAGAAGCAGCTATGAACAGCTTTTCCTTCACTTCATCTGTTTTTTTTTCTTTCTCTCTGGAAGTTAATCAGCCAAAAAAAAAAAAAAAACATTGCTTAAAAAACGCATCTTGTCATGTTACCGAGAAGTACGGACACCGGAGACTCCTCCCACGGATTACAAATAAAGGTCTCCTTACAGAAAACCTCACCATGTCAACAATGACACGTTTCTGAATCCGTTTAAGAGGACCGCCCACCGTACAAGACAAGTCCCTGTGAATGAGCTGTTACTATAGAAACGATAAGATGTTACCTATTACCTATAAGATATCTACCGGGGTTGTTTTATGTAGCAGCATGGTCCCGGAGGAACGTTGTTTAATTTCACTGTGTACTGTACCAGCTGTATATGGTTGAAATGACAATATAAACCACTTGAACTTGAACTTGAAGAGATATTAGTACGAGCGCATTACAATAAACCTGTGAATAAATAACTGTAATTGTTGGCAAATCATGGAAAACCACTACAAAACATTAAAAAAAACAACAACAAAAAAAAAACGTGATGAGATCTACATGCCCCGCCCCTTAATTAGGCATGCAGGCTGTTGATCGTTTAGCCAGAGAGTATATAGTTCAGGGAAAAAAGCTCAATTATCCAAGAGACTGAAGAGAACTGGGTAATTCAGCGGTTCACTACGGAAATCTGTTTGTAGGAGGAACAGGGGAAAAAAATGTAAGTGTCTGAGGTGAAGATGTGGTTAAAGTGGCTGAGGAGGCACACAACAAAAGATTTATTTTTTTTAAATAAAAAAAATGTTAAAAATCTGAAACCAAAAGACACCTTGGAAGGGCTTTTGAATTGCCAGGAAATTGAAGTGAAGCGCTTCTCAATGCACTTTTCTCCATCTCCTGGTTCCTGCACTGAAATACTTTCAGTGCAGAGTCAATTTTGGTTCCATTTATTACATTTATAAAATTGGGAACATTTCTACAGAGGTGTGTGTGTGTGTGTGTGTGTGTGTGTGTGTAAACTAGAATATATCGATATTTTTTTAGACAGAGTACAAGTACATGTTGTTTTGGTACTCGTCAGATACTGATACAGTATCAAAAGAGTAACCTACTTAGCATTAATTAGGGCTGGGTATTGCGACCAACTTGGCGATTCGATTCTTATTAATATGGTTTTGATTCGATTCAATATCGATTAATGATCAATATTTCATTTGAAACGTTAGTTTTGCGGACACAGAATCCACTTTTTAATATAAATGCTGGTAACCGAAACCTTCCTACTTAGCTATGTTACTGAAATACACATTTACGTTAACAACAGGGCGCACACGCTTATGTTTAATTACCTTTTTACTTTTACTTTGTGTACCGGACATTGTAACAAGAAATCATAAATACGTGTGAACGATGCACAAAACTGCACACTGCACGTTACTGTAAAGGAATCAAAATAAAACCGTAGATGTAAATGCGCAACAGTGAAATTCATTTAACGGCTTGAAACGCGTTTGAGAAGTAAAACCGATTTCAAAATTCAAACCGTGAAAGATGGCGACATCTTCAGGACGAGAGGTGAACTACAGATAATATTCACATCCTCTCGAGTAAAGCATGCGCGCGTTAAGAACCGATTCGGGGATTCCGTGAAATCGAAGATCGATTAAAATCGATATTTTATATCCAGCCTAGTATTAATCAATCTGAGACATCATGGAACATCTGATTTAGCTTTGTTTATGGTGGTTGCTATCGTAAGCAGCTAGCAGTGAACTCCTCCTGCTCACCTGGAGCTAGTGTGCTGGTTTTATTGTTATTACTCTTCCAAGAATCACAGGGTGTAGGACTTTACTGGTCATGGTGAGGTAACAGGAAAACAAGCCAAAAATGCCCCCAACCTTCACTCATTTCCACAAGACGATATCCTTTATACCGACCCCGTCGCTTCTGTCTTACATGGAAAGGAACCATCCGACTTTTCTTTAGGTTCGTTGATAACTCAACAAATAGCTGTTAACGTGCCGTCCGGGTCACGGCACCAAAAATTCATCAGCGCACAGCAAATCGGTGTTTCATTTCCAGACTCTCCTGAATCTTCTGACCAGCTTCTTACCGACGGAGGCAAAACTTCAGAAAGGTTTCACCAGCTCGCTCTCGAGATTCCGAGGCCAAGCCAGAAAGCATGTCACCTCTGACCTTGGTGTGTTCTGACTTCATAGTGTCCCGAGACCGTACGGAGATACGGCGAATGAGAAGTGCGACCTATTTGGCGTATTTAAACGTACTATTTAACGTAGCACACTTGGAGATTAAATGCGACGGACGTAAAACATCGACGGTTATAAAGGCAGAGGAGGATAATCGAAAGCGGATAATAAAAAGCACGTATTTCCAACAGTGTGCTGAAAATGTTATGGTGTTCAGACAATCTCTTTAATAGACAACGTGAGGAGCCACCCTGAGAGCGTAGAGCAGTGTTCGCAAACTAGCATCAGTTAAAAACCAGCGCAAGGTGCTCCGGATTACGTTCGAGCAAACTGTAGCTCGACAGGGACGAAGTGGTTTTACACGTGAACGTTTGTCTACGTGCTTGCTTCACTACTTTACACTCGCAAATACCATTGTGCGTGCAAGTCACGGCACTTTAAAAAAATATATTTTTTTTTAATGACCGAGCTTGTTGATCCAGCTCTGAGTTTAAAGATACCGTTTAAACGCTTTAAAAAGGTTTATCTGGTTACTTCAGCTAAGTAAAGCTGCTGTACTGCGCTTCCTCCTCTAGGCTTACGTCACGTGATACGAGTAACAGTACGTGAGTACGGTATCGGATCAATACCCGTATCAGTATCGATGCATCCTCGGTGCTAAACTGAAGACATGAAGGGAAGAAAGTGTGTCTGTGGAAGGATGAAGGAATTGCCTGTGCACTTCCTGAACGAAATACTCAGAAGGAACGCTTTGGAAAAGGAAAATGAAGAGCCCTTGCTCTTCACCCTTTTTGCGGCCACCTCTCAGGCTCCCAGCCTCCTGCTGCCCCTTGAGTGATTTACGTTAAATTCTCTGTTCCAGGAACAGCACTGCGCGCATACCCTTGAGAGATTTCTTAACGCATTTTATGCTTTGAATCGACGCCGTTGTGGACGTCTGAAGGTTTAGATGAAGAGAAGAACAGTGAAACCCGCTTTACGGAGCAGGACGCCATGTTTTACATGCTTTCCTGAGTACAGCTGAGTGTACGGCCATTAAAAAACGCAGGCCGTGTGTTTACGAGCGTATACGAGAGCGTCTATTGAAGCGAAATGCGACCGTTTAGCTGATGGTTTATCCGGTTCTTGGCCCGGAGAACAAGTAATAAATGTGATTCAGCGACGCAATGAGTCATGTAACGACTCTAAATGATTTGTTATGACCACTTAATGTGTCAATAATATAAAAATCTGCACTCGGGCCCTCTGAATTACACTCGTGAGAGTGTTTGTGCCGCAGCGCAATTTGCTAATTGCGATGCATGTGAACGCCGCTCTCTGAAACGCCTGTGCTTTGGTAATCGCAAAGCTCAAGAGGACGAGTGGGTGTAAAACTAGAGCAGATGGAGAATAAGTAGCAATCACACTTACACCTTAAACAGATTACTACCGTGAGCGTATTATTATCATTATTATTCCTGTTACTATGTAGCAGAATTTTATAGATGACTTGATTAACTGGTAAACATGGCCGACGACAGCCAATCAGCTCCCAGTAAGCATTTAAACGGTCTGAGCCTCGGCCAATCGTCTCCAGATCTGTCTGGTAGGTTCAGTTAGGCGACGAGATATTAAAATAAGATGGGTTCGGTGTCATTTAGTGTGATGCGATAACACAGTAATGAGTGTGAAAATTGGGTGCGTGCTAGATTTCACTGGCGGATTAGCAAGGCATGCTAACTACGTACACTCACCGGAGGCACCACGATCTCTGCTCCGTCCTTCCAAGATTTAGATTTCTTTCTGTCTCTGTACACGTTTAATGAGAAGTCGTATATAAGATTCACAAATCCTCCCCTTTCAGAGAGAGTCACGGCTCCCGGGGTAGCGAGTGCTGCTTATTATTCCCGGTTCTCCATTCTCCGGTGTTTTACTACTCTATTGTGTTCACCTGTTCTGTGTTCCGCCTTCATTCATTCGCCTATTTATTCCATGTTGTGTCTCCTTCTTGTGACAAAGTCTCGTTTGTTGTGTTGTGCTGATTGTTTTTGTGCCTTACTGAGCTTTATATTCTCGTCCTGCGTTCTTTTGGTTTTCTGATGCACGCCTGTTGATTGCTAGCCTGGACCTTACACAGCTTTGATGAAGAAGAGCCACTGAATAAGACCTCCGAGTACCGAGCATCTTTAAAGTCTATGTACATTCGTATTTAACGTTTGTAGACGAAAGCTCCAAACCACTTATTCTAATACAAACATGCGTCCTGATACTTTCCTAACCTCATCCCTGTCCGTGATGCTTTCCTTCAATTTAATAAAGATAAATGTAGCACGATTTATCAGCATCTCACCTCAGTCCCTCTAAGCACATGATCATAATGGTATCTCTCTAAGGTACGCTGTCAAAATCCCCGTCTCCCACTAAGCCAGCTTTCCTGTGTGAGATTATAGCCAAATCTAATTCGTCTTCCTGCCAGCTTGATCCCATTCTTACCTCGTGTATTTCACTCACCCATCTGTCACCTCATTAACATGTCACTTGCTTCTGGTTCTGTCCCTGCTTCTCTTAAAGGAATGGATCGACAATTTTTTTTTTTTTAATTATTTACACAAGATCTGCCTTTAACCCACATGCGGTCGATCAGCCAAGACATGTTTGGTGTCCGGTTTTGAAGTGCAAAGTAAATGTAAGCAGTTACATTTATTAGCTTATTAGTTTTAGGTTTGCTACAGTAGCCGGACTTACAAGGCCCAACACTGCCTTACTGAACTCCAAAACAAACAAAAAACAGATTTCTACCATATTTCTGTACAATCAAGCCGGGTAAAATCTAACCATCCCTCCCTCCACCCCCATGTAGGTCAAGCAGAACACACAGTACGCACTGGGCGCTCCAAATAATAAGAATGAATTTTTTTTAATTACTTGTACAATGTTTATACATTATTTTTTTTTTGCAATTCTTTACAATAAAAATAATATTAGGTGGATTATTTTGTTCTTAATTGTAAACAATAGTTCCTTGATTTGGGAAAGACTGGGGGGGGGGGGGGGGGGGCACTGTGGCTTAATGGTTAGCACGTCTGCCTCGTACCTCCAGGGCTAGGGGCACGAGTCATTCCTCCGCCCTCTGTGTGGAACCTGCATGTTCCTCCCAGGCCTCAGGGGTTTTACTCCTGTTTCCTCCCACAGTCCAAAGACATGCATTGTAGGCATTTCTAAATAGTCCATACTGTAGTATGTGAATTGATGTGTGTGTGTGTGTGTGTGTGTGTGTGTGATTGTGCCCTGCAATAGGTTGGCACCCTGTCCAGTGTGTGCACCGAGTTCCCTGGGATAGGGTCCAGGCTCCGCCGCGATCCTGTGTAGTGATAAGCGGAACAGAAAATGGATGGATCATTGTTTTGAAAGATAGCTAGCGTGCTTAGACAATTACTTAGAAACTAGAAAGATTATGAACCTGAGTAACGTAGCTGAGCTTGAGGAACTCGAGAAGTTGAATCAATGTGAATAAGGTTACAGTATGTACTGCACGTTACTATTTGTTGTTGTGTTTTGTAAATGAAAAATGACTTCCAGTGGTGTAGTGGTAGGGTTTACATTTAAATAAATACAATGCGCCATTAACACCACTATCCTGCACATACTTGCACATGTATTTTAGACAAATACACACGCAGAGTAGATTAAAACTAGACCGGTACGTTTCCTGAAGAAAATGTGAGCCGTGCTTGACGTGGCGAAACCAGGATGGGGCGCCAATACTTTCGAGAGCCGCCCGCGTAGGGCGCCAGCACTGTTAGAGCTGGCCGTGCGGTGCTCCGATACCTTTTAGAGCCGACCGTCAAGGGCGCCGGTACTTTTGAGAGCGGGCCGTCCGGGGTGCCAATACTTTCGAGAGCCGGCCGGATAGGGCGCCGATACTTCTGAGAGCCGGATCGGGTGCCGATACGTTTTACAGCCGAATGTGTACCGCGGCGATACTTTTACAGCTTTCCGTTTAGAGGGCCAATACTTTTGCAACTCAATGCAAGTCTATGGGAAATTTTCCGACTTTGAGCCTCCGTACCGGGAATGCCGACATTCCGATCGCTTCCAAAAATCGTAGCACACTTCTCCTCGATAAGCCGTTCGGTTTGACATCTCACCCGTCGATCTCCGACAAACGGTGCGGGACTAGTTACGCGCCGAAAAAGAAAGTGGAAGAAGAAGAATTATGATTATGATTATAATAAGTATGCAAGAGAACAATAATAGTGCTTTTCAAGCAGCACTAATAATCTTCCTAACCTCATATTAATGATTGTATGCATATTAATGATTGTAATGCACATATATAGACCGAAGCTCAAGGTTCACGAGAAATTGTGCTCTCACCTCAATGCATCAATCCTCAAACACCATCGACTGGCGTCTTCCTTTCCCTCCACAGCCAAATTGCTGGAAAAGGTTGCAGCCTCTCAAGTGCAGTGTTTCTTAATCAATAGCAATCTTTTCAAACCGTTTCAATCTGGGTTGGTTCACTGCACGACGCAGGGACACCTGGTTTCTGTGTCCTCGAGGATCTCGAGTGCAGTGAGTGGCATTCGACATTCCTTTTAGACTGAAGTGCTGTGCTTAACCTGGTATACCTTGGCACACACACACTTGTACATCTCACGTCTCTGCAACTGGCATTGCTGGCAAGGAACTCTGTTCCCACTGTTAAGCACAAATTACATTGATGTTGCTCAAGGTGTTCCTCAGGTACCAGTCCTTGGTCCTCTCCTTTTAATGATCTGTGCTACATCGCCCCTTGATCATCTGCGTTCGGGGTTTTAAGTTTTATAATGGTTTTATACAAAGGTTTGTGTGAGTACTAAAGTGGTAGAGATTTATGTGAGGAGTACTAAAGATACAGTATGAATACCCTTCAACCTGCTACTCTTAACCCGATGGCATTTAACTGCTGGAGCGGAGTCTGGATGCGGACCCAGCAAAGTATTTCAAAAAGGCCGACGTGCTAAGTACTCGAAGCTTCTGTAGCAGATGGTGCCGTTTATGTTCGCATGCGTTTCTGTAGCTCGATCCGGCTCATCAGACCGGAGACTAGCTACGGTGATAGAAATATTATATATATAGGAATGTTTTCACGGATTTTGTATGTTGAATTTGCGTCTGGTCTGATTAGCGAACCAACGATATGGCTTGTATGTATGTATATAAATAAAAAGTCAACGGTGAGAACGTAATATTTAAGGACGATTGCACGGAGAAGACTGCGTTGGTTCTACCCACATCAAGGTCAAAATAATGTCATTAAAAACATCTCATCTGTGATCTCAGTGTCCCTGTGGAAACAAAACCGAACGATTTCAGATGGATTCTAATCATCAGTCCGTAGAACGCACGGAATGGTGTCCTGCTTCTAGGCAAATTCACCAAGCTTGAAATGGTCTTATTCTACTGGCAGATAAACGTTTACATGCAGTGATGGCTCAACAGTTAAGGGTCTGCCCAGGAAGTTGAGGATTCAAGCCCCAGCACCACCAAGCTACCACTGCTGTGCCCCTGAGCAAGGCCCTTAGCCCTCTCTGCTCCAGGTGCGTTACATGATACAGCTTCACATCCAGACACACTAGGTTAGGGGTGGGTATTTCTTGCTAGCTCAGTAAGTAAGTAAATTTAACTTCAATAGAACATTTAAACACAGCAAAGCTGACTAAAGCGCTGAATAGAGTGAGAAAAAGTTCAAGAGAAAACAGAAGAAAACCCAACAGGCAGACAATAAACAATAGTAAAAACAAGGTTAAACCACCCGGGAGAAGAGATACGCTTTCAGCCTCTTTTTAAAAATGTGAATAGAAGGTGCAAGGCGGATAACCCCCTAACCCTAACCCTGATAAAGCTCTATCCGCCTTAGTTTTTAAACAGGATCGAGGCACATACACAAGAACCCTATCAGAAGATCTTAAAAATCTGCTAGATGAATGTGGTGTAAGAAGATCTAGCTAAGCCTGGTGTAGTTAGCCAGTTGTGTGTTTGGTGTTCTTGGCCTAGTGTAGTCTTTTATTTGCCGAAGACTCCTTTTATTCCCGATACTGTATCATCGCTTGTCCAGATATCATTTTTGCACTCAGTTGCGCTAGTCGATTATCCAGACCTTTGTAGGGAAGGAATTAAGCTGGACTTTCACAACTTTGAAGAGAATACCTCTGTCTTAAAGTCTCATATTTACGGCTTTGGATCGATTCGGATCGGATCGAAGTCACTGAACGGACATGGATTCCCGAAAGAAAAAAACGAATGTTTTAATGCGCTTGAAGTCTGACTGGAGGTGTGTTCTCTGTCTGGAGGAAGTGAGCGTTATACCTTTTTTCCCTTGAACTTTTGAGCCTCCGTTATAGTACCAATATAAATACCCAAGCCATTACGCGCACAAGCTAATGTCGGTGGCTTTGGAAAAAATGATCAGGAATACTTGCACATGAAATGTCTCTCTACAACACTTAAACTGTTTCGATTTAGATTGATCTGCCGGTAAATATCTTTACCTTACATTGCACCAAATTGGCTAACGTGTCGAGCGTCTCCTCCTGCACTGGGCCGCGGTGGGAGCTCAGTGATCTGTGCATTTGGCCATCACTCAGACAGGGTCATGGGTTTGATCCCAGCTGATAGCAGCAGCCACTTTGGGCTTAAACAAGCCACTTAACCTCACGCTGATCCCTGACAAATGTCCCTGTAGTCCTCTCTAACTGTAATGGATGAGGTGTGAAAAACAATACAGCTCCCTGGTAATGGCAACAGCAGAACTGTTCTCCAGGTTAATACACTGCACACACGTACAGCGTCTGAGGAGGAGGCTACCGAGGGCGGTTTTCAATCGGTTCTCTCAAACTAATCCAATACTTATTGGATTGAATCACCCATAATGCACTGCAACAGCAACGCAACGCTGGATAAGGTGACGTGTAACTACAAGCCATCGGTTATTTCAGTTTACTGCCGAATTCTGGATTTTGATTGGTCAGGAAGGAGATGTTCTCTATAAAGAGATGCTTATTTAACATTTATGGAAGGAGTCTCCAGTGTCAGAGGTAAAGATATAACGTTAAGTTTTCTGTTATCTTCAGGACAGAGGAGTTTTTATGCTTCGTTGCAGTTTCTCCGTAGCACGACGGGCCGTTTTTTTTTTTAGTTTGTTTATTTGTTTTATTGAATTCAAGAGAGAGCGGCTGGGAAGGGAAAGACTGTTTATAGCCGCTATAATTTGCCGTAAGCGATAAGACATTAAATGTAACTGTAAACGGATAAATACGTACGAAGTGTCACTCTAAATAAACCAAAACAAAAATGCGATTGTCGAATCGCTGTGGTATACAATACGAGGAATGAAACACTTCAGGATGTGCTGTTGTAGGAAAATAATCAACATTAATGTGGTAACATTAGCTCCGCCTTATTACTCTTATTACACAATGAAGTCATTGATTATTTTCCTATAACAGCGCAACAGCAAGTGTTTTATTTCATACATAGCTGAGTATATTTGCTCATTTGGCACGGCCACCATCTTTTATGGAAGATCGTTCTGTCTGTGGTCGAAACGAGGCTGTGGTTAGCAAGCTAGCAACAACCACCCTGTGGTATGTTTAACTAGCGCGCTAATTTAGCGCCGGTTGTTGCGACTACACTTTTCTTCTCCATTCTCGTCATGTCCTTGTGCGTTGGCTCAAGAACATTTCCCCCGGAAGTCTATTCTTCACGTTCTTGGTATTAGGGCGGTGGGGGTGAAAGGGGGGAGGGGTAGTTAGTGTCATCTCTCAACGCATTAACTGTCAGCTCTGTAGATTCTCATAAGGCTGCCGCGGCTTTCCTAAATGTAGTCATAGACGTCACTGAATCACATGCTTTAATATAAATAAGCTAATAAGTCATAATGGGTGCAGTACGCTTCTTTACACTTTCAATCCCCCCCCCCCCCCCCCCACACACACACAGTACTGGACTCGTATTAGTGAAGACTGATGCAGTCTCGTGGCAGGTCCTGAATTGGCACTTGAAGACAGCAGGCACATCTCAGACAGCGAGCTGCAGGATATGAGTGTCGAAGAGGGATCTGGCAGCAGTGTGTGTGTGTGTGTGTGTGTGTGTGTGTGTGTGTGTGTGTGTGTGGTTGAGCCTCCATCTGCTGAGTGCTTTCCTCATCCCAGCGAGCGGCTCTTCAGTCTTACAGCAGTATCTAATCTCTGACTGTCTCCTTAGGGTGTCTGTGTACACACTGCTGCTCCTTTCAGACACCAGACTGCATTTATAGTGTTTTTATCTGAAAAAGAAATTACAATAGATATTTTTCTCATGTAAATTATAAGCGCACATGCAGTCCTGGAGTGAGAAATGCATAATGAAATGTAATGTATGTAAGCGATGGTAATGTGGTTGGACGTTGTTGTAAGAATAAACCGGAGCTTGTGTTTGGTGGGGATTTGGGTCGGATTCTTGCTAGGATTGTTATTGTACTGTTTCTGAACAGGCCGATGAGACGGGACACCAGGATGGGTACTGTGATTGTGTTTCGTTTGGGCAAATCCATGAATCATAATTAATTCCATAGCTGGGATACAAGACGTGCGGAGTTAAATAGGAATAATCTAAAATCTCAAAATAGCAGGTCAACAACAGGACGTACTCGGAAACAGGACTCGGAAAACAAGACTCGGATTGGTCTCGGATCAAACGTCAGGGTTTACGTTCGCAGCCTTCAAGTCACAAGTTTGTTCAGAGGTGATAATTACAACGTCGTGTGTGTTCAAGTGGTTTTTGTTGGGAAAAAATCGGAACGCCTGAGAAAGCTTCTTTTGTTTTTATTTATTTTTTACATTTACGGCATTTTGGCAGACGCCCTTATCCAGAGCAACTTACATTTATCTCATTATACAACTGAGCAGTTGAGGGTTAAGGGCCTTGCTCGAGGGCCCAACAGTGCTAGCTTGGCAGTGCTGGGGCTTGACCTCCTGACCTTCTGATCAGCAACCCAGAGCCTTTAAGCACTGAGCCACTGAGTCAACGGCAAGAAGTTACAAGAAGTGAACAGTTAAAACCCCAAATTAGCACTTTTACCACTCTTACTATGTGCTGTACCTGTAACATTCATACCGGGGGCCACCATGACGTTTCGTTATTAACACCCCCCCCAACTCATAGAAAAATACGAGTTCCCCGGTAGTAATTACGACATTGTGTTGGCGTTCATGTATGCGCTTTGAAAACGACGATCAATCCAACAGGACTTCAAGGCAGCGATAGACAAACTAACCACCAACTAACACAGAACAGGTGAATAACAAACCAATTGGAACCAATTGGTGAATAACAAACCACACTTGGATAACAAACCAATCATAAGACAGAGGCTGAGACAGGACCAGGACAGAAAAACCAAAACAAACATGAGCACAGTGACATCAAGGGAGAAACCGAGACACGCATAACCAGTGGCATATTTTTGAAGGAAATGTCATACCAATGACATATATTGCACTGAGTGGAATTCATGCCTGCGTACACAAAGCCACGCCTCCCAGTATCTACAGGGATGCCAGTGCTTATCCATGTTAATGCAAGTGTTAACGCTCCATCGTGTTATTTTACTCGAACGTTTAACCCTGTCCAAAGAGTTCATCAGTTTATTAGTTGGGGGGCAGTGGTGGCTTAGCGTTTTAGGCTCTGGGTTACTGATCAGAAGGTCGGGGGGTTCAAGCCCCAGCGCTGTCAAACTGCCGCTGTTGGGTTCTTCAGCAAGGCCCTTAACCCTCTCTGCTCCAGGGGGCGCTGTATCATAGCTGACCCTGCGCTCTGACCCCAACTTCCTGACATGCTGGGGTATGTGTAGAAAATAATTTCACTGTGCTGTAATGTAGATGTGACCAATAAAGACTCATTATCATTATAATGTTTATCACCTCTTCAGGAGGAACGTATCTAATCTCCCTTCCAGCTTCATCTCCTTCAGAGTCAGAAAGTTCCTCCATCTTGGAACAAGCAGCTCCCAGCTTTACTCGACTTGCAGCAGATTGTGTGTGTTTTTGCACTGAATTTCTGCCCTACTTACACCGTGTTCTCAGGATATTTCCACAATATTTGTAGCAGTGAGAATAATAAACTTTTGATTTACCGGCTTCCCTTCTGATCCGTGTGTATACCTTTTAAACCCGTCTGTGGTTCTTCTCCAAACCGTTTCCACAAAGGTAGAAGCACACAACTGTACAAAATGTATTCGTGTGCCGTAGCAGTACGATATCCCTAAGAACAAAGAGGCTCGAACCTGTTGCCCCTGTGTCCATAGCGAGCTGCATGAAGACATGCTGTGTGACGGTTAGAAGAAGGTAGAAGAACGCGTGTGTCCTGCACAGAACCCTGACATCAACCCTACCGAACTCCTTTGGACCTGGAGCCTCGTCACCACCTGACCTCGACCTCACCAACGCTCTCGTAGCTGAACGAACACAAACCCCCACAGCCACGCCCCAAAATCTAGTGGAAAGCCTTCCCGGAAGAGAGGAGCGTATAAATAATAAAGATGGGATGCTCGACCAACACATACGAGTGCGGTAGTCGGGGTGACCATGCCTTCACAGAGTTCGTGGATATGTGCACCATGTACAAACGGTTGAAAAGTGGCTGAGGATTGCACGTCTGTATGAAGACGATTTTCTCCCCTGATAACAGATAGCACACGGATTTGATAAGAACGCTGACCTCAGATCAATAAGATCAGAGTACAGAGTGACTGCTGAGGTGATACAGTAGCGTTTCTGCTTCAAATACTTAATACACACTTATCTTAATTCTACTTAATATATAATATATACTTGATCTTGTCAGTAAACCTGTAATTCTCACACTGCTTATTTATCTATTACCTCTGGGGACTGGATTTTCAGGGCGTTCACGACAGTGGTAGATTTAGCGAAAGGCAGAAAAACAAAATGGATAAACAATAACAGTCACGCACAGCTAGGCTCGTGATCAAACGTATAAATCGGCCCGGTGCGATGCCGATGAGAGAACGCTCCGGAGTTTATTCCAGGTGGATCGAGCTACGATCAGCAGGAGTGACCACACGGGTTGGGTTTTATAGCCGTTATTGACGTTCCGGTTTAACTTATGGATAGATGTAGGCGATTTATAGATGGACGAATGTGTGTTCCAAATGAACATTAGTGAAGATCGCCACAGAAATGGGTTCGGCAATGTTTTACAGTACCTAATCACTGTGTTTATGTACTATATCAACCCTTCATTACAGCTGAGAGAACGTGCATTAAGTGTAGAACAGGAAAATATGAGTCGGTGTGATGCGGCTCAACTTTTTATATAGCTATAGTAGGAGGATACACACGATTAACCAGTAATATTCGACAGTACTGCTATAGGATACGATACGGTTTAGTATCCTCTGATCGATATGTCACCAGCTTTGATCTGAATCTGATGTAGGCCTAATGTAGGGCTTGTGTATTGCTATCAACACTACCTTAGTAATGTTCCCTCTCTTCTATATCCATCCATCCATTTATCATACCGCTGATCCTACACAAGGAGCCTGGAACCTATCCGAGGGGACCCCGGGCACGAGGTCGGGGACGGCCTGGAACAAGGTGCCGACGCGTCGCAGAGCACAATCGCACACATTTTATCAGACAATTTAGAAATGCCGATCAGCCTACAGCACACGTGTTTGGACTGGGGGAGGAAACCGGAGTACCAGGATGAAACCCCTGAAGTACGAGGAGAACATTCAAGCGCTGCACACACAGGGTGGAGGCAGGATTCATGACCCCCGACCCCGGAGGTGCGAGGACCACATGTGAACCACTAAGCCCCTCCCCCTTCTACATATCATGTCATTATGGTCCCATTGTAAAGAATAGAAATGATTCCTAAGCCGTCGATCATCTAAAATGTCCGTTTCATCCCACTCTTCACCTCACTGCACCGCGTCTCCGTATCTGCGTACGACTTCACCGACGCGCGACACACCTGAACCAGCTCGCCAGCTAAATATAAAGCTCTCCATATGTCGGATCAGGTGTGCTGGGAGAAGAGAAAGCTTGAAGGTGTGCAGCAGAGTGGAACTCCTAGGACTGAAGTTGGGGGATCTTAGTTTAGAGGACGTTTTAATAGGAGAGGGAGCTTTCATAGTGATCAAGCAATCTGTTCGTGAACAGTGACGTTTAGAGCGGTATGGGGAATAAGGAGCTGACGACTGGGAACCGAGACACACGGGTTTTATGCAGCAGAAAGGTGAAAAGTAGATTTAGTTTAAAAAAATAAAAAAATAAAGGCACTTGAACCATAAGAAGCATGCGAGCTGCGTGTATAATTCTACACTGGATGCGACTTTATCATTAAGTCTAACGAAGTTATTTAACCCTATAAGCTGCATCTGTAGATTCAATATAGTGTTGAGTTAGGTAGAGGGCCGGCAGTGTGTCAGGTGGTAGAGTGGGTTCGTAAGGGTCGGGGGTTCGATTCCCGGCCCACGTGACTCCACACAACGAAGTGTCCTTGTGCAAACCCCGAGTTGCTCCCGATGCTAAGCTAGCGCTTTGCATGGCAGCTCTGCTACCGCTGGTGTGTGAGTGTGAATGAGAACCAGTGAAAAGCTCTTTGTAGTACTCCTGTTTTTTTTTTTTGTTTGTTTTTTTTTAAAAGTGCTACAAGAGCATTTAAGTAAGAAACAAAACACTCCATTTTATTCTGTTTGAGGAGAATAATCCACAACGGAGCGGTCTAATGATGCTCAAGAACAAGCTGGTTATTTCCGGCTCCTAACTGTACGCCCTGAAGTGCTTTATTCCTCTTACAGCACAGCATTTAGGCGATGGTTACAATTCTATATTTATTATTTATTTATTAAATACACATGTTCTACGACTTTATCCGCTCGTAGTCACGTTCAACGTCGTGGAACGGTCTCACTTATGCTATAGCAGCTGTAATGAGTCGTTTCTTCACCGCGTTTTATCTCTCTCTTAAAAATGCTAATAAGATTTTTTTTTAAAATAAACACACACACACACACACAGCTTGTCATGAAAGCGCAACGTGTCAACTCCTCTGTCCTGGAGGTGCCGGAAAACTTAAAGTGACACTAGAGACTCCTTCCATAAACATCTTGTCAAAGATAACGCGAGTCCGGCGTCGGCCGTGTCCGTCCCCGCGTATGAGCTCTTACGGTTCGATCGTCAGGGTCACTCTTTCCTTTTTCTCCTCACCTCTAGGAAGTAAGGGGCTTTACTAGATCAGACCTGATCCACTTCGTCATCCCAGCGTGATCATAGTGATCATATGCCGCGCGTAACCGAACGTGGGCCAGAATGATCTCGACAGTGCTGATGGACGCTGATTTTTTCCCTCCCTCTTCATCGTTAGCAATGTTAGCATTTTTGCTTGACATTTCCATTCCAGTCGTGCAGGGACTGAAAAACGAGACCCGAGGGAATCCGGACGCGGAGCTGATGCGTGATAAATAATACGTGATAGATAATAACTCGCCCCTGCAGACCTCATCAGCGCGGCCCGGCAGATTGAACCGTCGTCCAGACGACGCGGGCGGCGCGTTAGGCTCACGCGTGCACGCCTCTCGCGGTTCCTCCACGACATTTTCATTACAGCCCCTTCGCTCTGCACTTTTTTAATACCTCAGCAGCAGGGTAAACACATTGCGGAAAGGTGAAAATGTTTTGGTTATTTGCCCACCGCTGTCTCCGAGGCGTGTCTTTAAGGCCTCGCGCGCTGTTTATTGCTTTTTTCCCGCGGCCATCGGGGAGCCATCATTCGAGAGGCACTAGACGGGAGTGTAAATATCAAGCCACACACCTTGTTTTCGCACTCTACTCAGCACTGCATAAGCACAGGAGCTGATGGTTCCTGTAGATATATTTGTGAATTACACACACACACGCCGCTGATTCATGGCTGCTCAAGGCCAGCACACACTCCTGCACCGCCATTTCTAGCGTTTCCAATGCGTTCTAACGCAGCTTACCGGGCACGTCTGATACAGTGCACATCATCCTACATGCTGTTCCTTTCCCCCACGGTGGAGCCCCCAAGGAGGTCTGGAGAGGTTCCTTGTTTTATCCTGAAGTTACTCCTCAACCTTCACGCCGAGAGTTGCATTAGGAAACGCACAGTACGGTGTGATGTGGAACCCTGCACGAAAAATCTCATCTCATTTCATCATCAAAAGAATTCGAATGAATCTGAACCAGTTTAAGAGAGTTTCCTTCTGTCCATCCGTCCATCCGTCCATCTGTCCATCCATAGCGGTGAC
>NC_030416.2:35801567-35824067 GCF_001660625.3 Ictalurus punctatus
TGAGAGAGAGAGAGAGAGAAAGAGAGAGAGACCGAGTGAGAGAGCGAGAGAGAGAGAGAAAGAGAGAGAGAGAGAAAGAGAGAGAGAGAGAGAGACCGAGTGAGTAAGAGAGAGAGGAAGAGAGAGTGAGAGAGAAAGAGAGAGAGAGGAAGAGCGAGTGAGAGAGAGAGAGAGAAAGAGAGAGAGAGAGAGGAAGAGAGAGAGAGAAAGAGAGAGAGAGAGAGGAAGAGAGAGAGAGAGAGAGAGAGGAAGAGAGAGAGAGAGAGGAAGAGAGAGTGAGAGAGAGAGCGAGAGCGAGTGAGAGAGAGAGAGAAAGAGAGAGAGAGAGGATGAGAGAGAGAGGAAGAGAGAGTGAGAGAGAGAGCGAGAGCGAGTGAGAGAGCGAGTGAGAGAGAGAGAAAGAGAGAGAGAGAGAGGAAGAGAGAGAGAGAGGAAGAGAGAGAGAGAGAGAGGAAGAGAGAGAGAGAGGAAGAGAGAGAGAGAGGAAGAGAGAGTGAGAGAGAGAGTGAGAGAGAGAGCGAGAGCGAGTGAGAGAGTGAGTGAGAGAGCGAGTGAGAGAGAGAGAGAAAGAGAGAGAGAGAGGAAGAGAGAGAGGAAGAGAGAGAGAGGAAGCGAGAGAGAGGAAGAGAGAGTGAGAGAGAGAGCGAGAGCGAGTGAGAGAGAGAAAGAGAGAGAGAGAGAAAGAGAGAGAGAGAGAGGAAGAGATGGCCGTGTGTGGCATTTCTACTAATTCTGAATCGGAGTTTAATGACTGTATACAGCTGTAACTGTGTGCTACTATGGCAACATTTGTTTACTGTTGAACGCACACCTTCCAGCCAATCAGAATCGAGTATTCAGAAAGACTATAGTATAATATTTAATAATGTCAACACTTTTCTTTTTTTTTTTAAACTGGTACCACTTTTATTAATTTATTTATTTTTAGCTTTGACTGCAGCAGATTGGATACATTTTCTAAACAAAAGTCCTGAGTTTCAGATCTGTCTCTTTTCAGGTCCTCGTCTCGTCTCTTCCTCCTCGTCTGGGCCTCTGGACCGTGTGGAGCTCGGTTCTGCTTCGTTAGCCTAATTAAATTTGGGCCGGAGGTTTTGCTGGCTCCGTCCGGCCGCCCCAGAGAGCATGTGAGCTAACAGCAAGGAGAGCATTAGCCTAATATGGGACATCTGGTGCCCATTCATTACCTTCACCATCCTTGAAGTCCCTGACCCGAAATGTCATTTTTCACTTCGGAGAGGTCCGACTCTGGTGGAATTATCAACGAGATGAGAGGAAAGGAGGAGGGAAAGAAAAGAGGGATTAAAGGAGACAGGAGGAAGCTGGAGAAAAAAAACAGAGAGGGAGGGAAAAACACCTTTCATTACGTGATTGGACGTTCAAAGCACAGAGGTGAAGAGGTGAAAGAACAGACGTGGGCTTAGTGAACCACCACGATGCTGTAATAATATCATAATAGCTGTTATATCACCTTTCACACACACACACACACACACACACGGATGCTTTAGAGCTCCTAAAAACATGGTTTCAAATGTTTTTTCTTTCTTTCTCATACCAAAGACCTGTTATTTCTATAAACATTTATCAGTGACAGATGCGGGAAACTCTACACACCCAGAACTATAATTTCAAAAACTCTTTTTGGGCGTGTCCCATCACATAACGATTGACAGCGCCGTTGTCCTGGCAACCGCTACTGAAAATGCTAGTGTTAGTAAAGTGTATAGGAATGACAGAGATTCCACAGTGGTGTGTGTGTGTGTGTGGGTAACGTATATGCGGGTAATACGTTGACGTATTCTACACATATTTCCCGTAAACGCTTCACACCTTGCCGTGTTTATTAACTTCTTTACGTGAAGTGATTTTTACCCTCAGCGTATGAACCGTCGTAGCTAGCGAAGCTCGGCGAGATCAGACGGTGGTGTTTCTAACGCGGGGGGGTTTTTATCAGACGTGCTACGTGAGAAAGCTAGGCTTCAGTACGGTAGTAATATGAGCACTAGGTGTAGATCCTGTCTCGCTGTGCCTCATCCGTGTACGTATAATCCGTTCTCACGCCGAAGTGGCCCTGATGCATCTCTCTAAATGAAGCTGTTACTTCTCCACACACTGCCGCGGAAATACCGCCGGGATAGCCGACGAGGTCGTACGCAAATTCGCCCATTACGGCCAATTAGCGGGTGTTTAGAGCGAATTAAAATTCCTGCCTCCGTGTCCCTTTCATGTGCTAATAAATATTAAGCACGCGGCACAGACTGCCTGATTTAGATATTCCTTTGATCCGGTAGCTGGAGAAGATTCATCCAGCAGAGCACTGGCACGGCACAAATACTTCTTTCACACACACACACACACACACACACACACTTCCTCTGAACCTCCCTACAGCTTATCCAACAAGTGTTTGACTCTATTTATACGCTATTCAGGCCAATTACGTCTAAACTCCATGATCTGAACCCAGTGAAGATGTCAGTGCTCTTCTCTCTGAGTAAAAAATGGCATCCTTAGTTCCATTTGTCAGAGTCGGATCAGCGCACGCAGTCCGATTCGTTTATACGCGACGGATTAGCGTTCTGGGTCGAATTAAACGCGTCGCTAAAAATACCAAACGCAATGCGGTACCGATCGGATTCTTTCCCATTGAACTTCCAGTACCTCACGCAGCAAACGCTGATTTTCACCACAAGGTGTCAGTGTCGAGAATTTCCCTCTACAGTCAGTCCCTCCAGGATCACGATCCGATTTCGAGTCCGCGTTCGCAGAATTTGACGCAAAATCGAGCGAACTCGGAAAATATTACTTTTAAAAAAAGTCACCGGCGGGTTTCCGCGGATCCGGGCCGTGACGCGTCGTGTGGCGACGTGACACGTTCAGCCGAAGCCGTCTTCGAGTCACGTCCACCGAACACGAGTACAGCTAAACGGTCTGGTTTACCGACGAGCACCGTGAAAGAGCGCGCGGGACTATTTCGTGCGACTTCGCAGAGTTTTAGCTAACATGACTGAATTGCGACAGCGTTTACCATTTAATGCTTAACTATTATCCATTCCTTTATCCGAGGGGGTTGTTTCTGGCTCGTGCTAGCATGTTTTGACTAGCGCCATGGACTCTGACATGGACAGATCTAGAGTATAACATCTAGAGTATTCATGACTCGAAGCAGAAAATAAAGCATACTTCTTATAACATAGATGAACCATGTCGTCACGTCACTAATCCGACCACAGAGGGTAAAATCCGAACTAAAAAAGTGAGCTGCCTTCGGCTAAATTATTTACATGCAGAAAATGCGTGTAATTGGATAAACTGAACTATGGAGATTTCTCTTCATGCATTAATCATAACACTCTGCTACAGTACTACATTCCTGTGAAATTCTTTGTGTTCAGAGCGCTGTCTCCGGGTGACGACCCCTGAGGTAGCCAGTCACCCTAATCAGACAGAGATTAGACGCTGTCCTTAGACTGAAGAAGTCACTCAGCAGATGGAGCCTCACACACACACACACACACACACACACACACACGGCTGCAAGCCAGATTGGTGTTGGTCTGGCACTCACACCCCGTGGTTCCCCGTCTGAGGCGAGCTGAGCGGACCCGCAGGATGACGCACTTTTCACCTGTGACTCATGCAGAAGATGATCAGCTCTGAGTCCAGATGAGAAATTACTCCGTACAGATAAAATGAGTTTCAGTGTAGAGATCAGGCTCAGAGAGAGCAAGCGACTCGAATACAGCCACGGAATATTTCCCATTCTGAGACTGAGTACAAATACAGGATTTTTAAACGTATTTATAGACCGTTTTATCATTTAAAGCTTGGAGCTCTACTTGCAGATCGTATTATGGGAAGGCTTTAATTGAAAGTTTGGTAATAACGTTTTTAGAAGCAAGTAATGCCGTGTTTATAAGCAGGTACTACATGTGTCCTAATTACACAATACATACTTTAGAAACAAATACCGGGCAAATTATCAACCAGAACTGCAGCGGTTATAAGCAGGTACTGGATCTATAAGCAAGTACCATGCCGTTTATTAAAAAGTGCTGCATAGGTTAGGAGCAACACATCATGTATTATACGCAATTAATATACAGTTTATAGACAAGTAATGTGTAGTTTATGAACAGGTAATGTGTAGTTTATAAACAGGTCATGTGTAGTTTATGAACAGGTAATGTGTAGTTTATATTAAAGTAATGTGTAGTTTATAAACAGGTAATGTGTAGTTTATATTAAAGTAATGTGTAGTTTATAAACAAGTAATGTGCAGTTTATATTAAAGTAATGTGTAGTTTATAAACAAGTAATGTGCAGTTTATATTAAAGTAATGTGTAGTTTATAAACAGGTGATGTGTAGTTTATAAACAGGTAATGTGTAGTTTATAAGCAGGTAATGTGTAGTTTATATTAAAGTAATGTGCAGTTTATATTAAAGTAATGCGTAGTTTATATTAAAGTAATGTGTAGTTTATATTAAAGTAATGTGTAGTTTATAAACAGGTAATGGGTAGTTTATATTAAAGTAATGCGTAGTTTATATTAAAGTAATGTGTAGTTTGTAAACAGGTAATGTGTAGTTTGTAAACAGGTAATGTGTAGTTTATAAACAGGTAATGTGTAGTTTGTAAACAAGTAATGTGTAGTTTGTAAACAGGTAATGTGTAGTTTATAAACAGGTAATGTGCAGTTTATAAATATGAACAGTTTATAAGTAAGCAGTGTGAAGTTTATAAATAAGTAATGTACAGTTTATTCACAGTATATACATTCTGTGTGTGTGTGTGTGTGTGTGTGTGTGTGTGTGTGTGTGTGTGTGTGTGTGAGAGAACTGGAACACAGCGATATTGTACTGCTATATTTTTATCCCCTTCTGTGTACTTTGTTTTTAGAAGACATGCTGAAGTGTGAGGTGTTAATGCCGGGAATAATCGTGTAGTTTATCCACCTGCCTGTTCCACTGGGACCCGAGCTCAGGGTTATTTAAATAATTTAATTATTTCTTCTACAAGATTAATTAAACCATGCTGCAGTAAAGGAGGGCAAGAAGAAGCTGAAAAAAGACATGAGAAAAAAAACAAAACCCTTTATTTTAACTGCGTTGGGTTTACATACGGAAACGTATGAACATATTTAGCTTCTGATTTACAACAGCGTGATTGCTGAATTAGAGTCATGATAAATACACCATGTGATAACTGTACAACCAAGTATTGTGCTTTTCAGTGTATACACTTACAAATATACAATTGTATAGAAATACCGCTTTCTGATTGGCTGGCTCCTAACAACAATCTGGTCAAAAGTCATGATATGACAATACTAAGAAATAAAACACTCTGTGCCACGCTGTGATTGGAAAATAACCAACAACATGGTGGTGTGATGAAGCAAAGTTACTGGTAACCACCCTGAAGTTTTGCATGATTGCATGATGTGTTTTATTCCTCTCTATCTCTCTATCCTGGATCAGCTATAATAATTATCCCAATAAACACCCAACACTTTATATGCATCCTGAACTCTTTATAATTAGTTATTGTTTTTAACCAAACGTGAACCTTCCAGCTTTGTACTGAAGCCATATCTGCACTCGTTCGTGTTCATCCAGGTTGATCCCTCACTCTCTAGCTTTAGATTTATATACCACACATATCGTAACTTCTGTTAACTCACTGATATTACAGGTTCATTCAGAACTCCTGAACTCCTATTATATTTCAGTTTCTTCGTTAAATCAATTCAGTTTTATCCGTGTAGCGCTTTTAAGAGCGGACGCTGTCTCAGAGCAGCTTTACAGAAACGTATAAACACAGGATGGAGATTTTAAGGGTGTGAATTTATCCGTATCGAGGAACCTTGAGAGGAACCGGACTCAGAAGGGACCCCGTCCTCATCTGGGGAACGACGGATAGTGTGAGAGTAAAGGAAAGTTCGTTATGTTTTTATATGAAGTCTGTGTGTTGAACTAGTCCACTGTTCACTAAAGGAGACCCGAGTGCAGACCTGCATGGAGTAAATACAGTCCCGAGGCCATCGCAGCAACCGTCGTCCCAGCGACAACAGCGAGAACGTCCATGTGGAACTGAGGTCCAAAACCATCTCCATCATACGTCAAGCGGTACCGTCCTCAGAGTCTCCAGGTTAAAGCCTCCAGTTGATGAGCACTCCATCCAGAGGCAGGGCATCAGGATGGATCCGGCAGGTCCGGAGTGCAGAAAGGATCAGGATCACTGTCATCTCCATTAAATCATAATCTTTATACTTAGAGCTGCACCTAAATGTGTTATATTTCTTTATGTTCTTGTTATTGAACCGTGGGTCGTTTAAAAAGAACACACCGAGGTCAGAGTTAACGCTCCCATGCTCAGCCTGCCTTTGCTTCTTCTTCTTCTTCTTCTTCTTCTTCTTCTCTCCCCTCATACTGTAGCCGTTCGTCTCTGATCTGTAGCTTGGACTCGTGTAGACTGACTGAGGCTATACTTCTTCTAAACCGAAGATCTCAAAGCGTGCGGAGAATCCGAAGATCAATCCTGCCTCATGACTCATCTTTGGTGCCGTGACCCGTAACGCCACACCACCTACGCCAAGAGCAGTGTCGTCTGGGGTTCTTTATCCTCGTACTGTAACATTTCCACGAATCAGAGCGTTATGGCCTGTAGTACTGATAAACAAATAAACAACGCAACTGTTTAACACGATTCCAAAATGTGTTTTGAATTTGCTGTATGAACTGATTCGACTCATTGAACATGTGCTTGGCACTGATTCGACTCATTGAACATGTGCTTGGCATCTCAGCGCAGCTGCACTCCCATGCCTAACAGCGCTCATTAGAAAATATATTCAGTTTGTCCGGGTCCTTTTATCATTTATTCCGTTTAATATCTGTGAGGATTGTTTCCCTGTGCTGCGTTTTGTCTGTCTGTATCGCCGGGTTACGGACTCTGATGTTCGCGGAATTCCTAACAACTTGGTGCCGTGACCCGGGTGCCACGCTAACACCACCTACGCCGTTATTTATCAACAAAGAAAAAACGTTATCCGTGTAAGCAACTCGAACACATCAGCATATTGTTCAGTCCTTCTTCAGATGTGCTTGGAATTGGGCGTACGAACCGATTCGAGTCACGGAGCGGGTTTCTTTCGTCGTTTATTCTTTGTGATGATTGCTGATTGCTTTTCTGTGCTGCGTTTGGTCCGTCTGTATCTCCGGGTTACGGGCACAACGTCGCTGTAATGTGGCGTGTGCAGATCACACACACACTGAACTCTAGGCACTGAATGGGTTTCCTGGGTGTCGACAGAGATATTCCCATTAGAGAGGCTGAACAATATCGGCGTCCCGATCCTCCTCCATTACGGCTGGAGGGACGGCGGTGAGACCGAGACAGAGCTTTGTCCCCCAGAAGAAAAGAGACCGAGATAATGATCAGAGCGATGTCCCTTCACTTACTCGCTCCATTCGGACTCTGTAGTGCACTGACATTTAACACACCTCTCTACCAACCTCTCTTTATTTTTTACTCTCTTTCCATGTCTCAAACCCACTGGATGTTTAGCTATTTCCCATCTCAGGAACCGTGCATGTCCTCAGTTATCAAACACCAAGATGATGACCTATTTAACTAACTTCATGCTTATTATAAAAAGCAGAATTACGTGCACATCTCCAGACGTTTTATTTTGTCTCCGGGAGTTCGTCCTCACCCCCGGGTTGCTCATCAGGGATCGAAGTTTCTGTAGAGCTGGTTTGGGACGACGTTTTCCCTTTAACGCGGTACACAAATACGAATTCCGTCCGACTGGAATTAAAAGCTGAATGTTGGAGGAAATCACTGTGATGTTATAATAATTGCATCTAACTACACGCTTAAGATGGGATTCGTCTCCTGATGATTCAGATCTACTAAAGCGGGAGTGTTTCTACTCATTTATCAAAGGCTGGTACAAGATTTATTCGGGTAATCCATATTATCGACGAACCAATTTTGGTTAATTGAGACAAGATCCGGTTTAAAGTTTTTTTTTTTTTTTAAACCAACAACTTCATTATGAGTGTCAGAACAGATTTTTTTTAAAAATTAAAGCAATAATTATTATTATTATAATTATTTTGGCTTTTCAGATATTCCCTTTCATGTAGTGTGTTCTATACGTAGCTGTTTGTGAATGTAAAAAGTCTGCAAAGTTTCAAAAATCAAAGCGCACGACAAACGGAGTTATCGACTCCCAAAAGAAGGAATCGATTCTGAACAGCTGAATCGAGTCGTTAGTGATTCCAGACGTTACTTCCTGTACCAACCTACGTAGGTTCATAACAAAAAGCCCCGCCTCCGGTCTTCATCGGCCGCTCGCTGACAGCGGTAGACCGATCACGACAGACTGGGACGTCTGACCAATCAGAGCAGAGTATGCTCTCTGCAAGGAGGAGTTTAGAACGAATCGTTTAGAATGAATCATTTAACGAGTCGTTTGTGACACTGGGGGGAAAAAAGTTAACGCTGCGGTTTAAATGATGAGCATTATTATTAACGTGTTTTGTTGAAGTGTATGAACAACCATAATAAATAAAAATAAACAAAACAATAATGAAAATGTTTTTTTAAAAACGAAACTTTTCGCTATGTGTTCTGCTGGAGAATTTCAAGGTCCAAATTTCTGGTGACAAATCCATCAATAAACTCGACGTAAGATGATATCTTTTCAGCCAATTATATGCCAGTTAATACTGTTTGATTTAACACACGGCTCTACCGACTTTACAAATAGTCCAACTGTAATCAGTCATTCTTAGATATGACCCAACAAAATGGAGCTGTTTTTACATAAAAGCAGGTGAATGCGTTCCCGGGTAAAATGATTGATCAGCATCCGTTAATCCGTTACTTCATTCTACCACTATACATTATTTCCATTTTGTGAACGTATCTGAAAGTGATCCACTTTTTTCCTTCTTTCACTTCTCAGTGCTGGACTCGTGCTGTCTGTTCCCGTGAACAGTTTTCCATCGGCATCCATTTCCATTGGGACAAACAGCGGCGCATTTTATTCTGCACAGTAAGCTGTACTGTGCCTACTTTTTATGTATAATAAATATATATCTTCTATATGATATTTACATATTTTTAAGTCAGAATATATTGTGATTCGTGTTAAAATTAGAACGGACTTTTTCCTTTTTCTGAGCAGCTGAAATGGCGCCCCCTGGGATGCAAACGGCATTATCCGCGCGTCGGCAGCCCTACGCCCGACGGTACTGGTAGTACGCTTAATTTTTGCTACAGCTGCTATACATTAAATCTACAGTATATACAGATGAATCAAATGTTATAATAAGGTGTGTAACCCAATCATATTTAAAGAAGTTTTAACAAGCACGACAGGGGCATAACGTTACAGGACATTCATCCGTGACGGGGTGGTGCGATGTGGAACAATAAAATAAAGTAGATTATTTGCAGTATTTTTCTAAAAAAAACAGCAAGGCTGTTGTAAACTCCTCTGAAGACTCCCATGTGGAGGAAACATTACCGACTGTTTCATAGCGCTGACGCTGGAGACTCCTTCTATAAATACAGTAAATGAATGAAACTTCACCGCATCAATGATTACAATCACGATCTGGCGTTACATTTAAGGCTTTAATATAAACCTGCGCACTATCAGAGCTGCTGTTGTAGAAAACGAATCGACACGTTCTGACCAATCACAATCGAGAATAAACAACGCTGTCGTGTAACGTGCTTTAATTCATTAGTAAAGCGAATTCCTCCTCACCAACAGAGGGCACTGTTTCTGGATCAGTCGTTCATTTCCTGTTTACTTTCTGGTTTTACACGGTTTCCTGTGTTGCGTTAGTTCTGAGCGGTGTTCTCACTATTACGCTACACTACTCTTCAGGTTTGATGATCGCGTCTACCGTATTTGTCCAATGCCTGCTTAATGACTTTGGGTTTTGGATGGCATTTAAATAAACTCTGCACACTAGATGCTCATTCTTCGTCCGAGTCTGGTACGTTACAACTCCTTTACACAGTTTTCGCTGCATGTAATTTCCCTTTTGTAATTTCCCTAACTGTCTAAAAGTCAATTCAGACATAAATTACGTTTATGTTATAAGAATGGTGTAATATAAATGAAAAAAATAAATAAATAAAAGGCTGTTAACGCATTAATAATGCAAAATGTCCTAATTCTGAATGAAAAACAGGTACGAACCTTGTGGAAGTGTAACAGTTTAGTGCCTTTGAATAAGTAAAAACCCAGTAGATAAAGTGGGCTCCTCTTATGTAGCACATTCGGAGAGATAAGCAGAGTTAAGTTACAGATAAGACGTTCAGGGTCGGGAAGTCCATTAGGCTGCAATTCTGAGCTTCAAAAGCTGCTGCATTATTTATTTCTTAATCATATCGGTTTATTCGGCCCAGCGTGTGATTTAAGCAAAAAAAAAAAATACGCCGTGTAACAGTTCTCCTGTTTGAGGAACGGATCCATGCAGTCAGCTGATGCGTCTCCAACCAACGGGCTTCTTGGAGGATCTCCGAGTGTAGAGATGATCTAGAACTTCTCACACTGATCGGTGTCAGTTTTCACTTAGTACCGCCCTTCAGAATCTGCATAAGATATTTACATGTTTCCCAGAAGGCGAAATGATAACAATTTACCCCAGTCGTCCTGCTCAAAAGTTTACACCCCCCTGGATCTTAATGTATGGTGACGCCTTCATGAGCATCGGTGAATGTTCGCACCTTATGTAATAGTCGTGTACGAGTCCGTCAGTCGTCCTCGGTGTGAGAAGATGGATCCGAACATCATACGAAGGGCTCAAATATGCAGAAGATGCTGGGAAAGTAAAGAATGTGCAGGACCTGGAGGCTAACGACACACAGTATTAAGAATCGAGCGTGTGTAAAAATCGCTTGTGTGAATTCGGTTATTATCGCGTCTTGTGGGCTAACATGTAAACATCTGTCATGTGAAATAGCTTCTTCAGGGCAGGACTAAATAAATATAAAAACAAAACAGTTTTTAAACGTATTAATGACTATTTTGCAGATTCTGCAAGGTGTAAAGCACTGTAAAATTTACATCGAATAATAACTGTTACATCGTGTAAAATAACACGTCATCCAGTATGTTCGCTCGAGACCTGAGATTTGGTCACATGACCTTCTGATCTGTAACACAAAGCCTTACCCACTGAGCTTGCACTGGTTTTATTCTTACTAGCATATACAATAAAATTCGAGCTCAATACGAGGAGAATTTCTCTTTCTATTCTCACCCCTGCCTTAAAAAACCGTTAAATATCCCACTATGCATTGTGTTTCCTGGTAGTTTACTGTAAACCGATGCACTGCTCTAATTGCCTAATCGTTTACAGTATCCTATCCCCATCCTGTAAAATGACACAGCAGTTATTTTACTATAAATTCTCTGAAGGTTTTTATTTTTATTTTTATTTTAAACCATGTACGTCTGATTATTTGTTGCACCGGTGGCTTGACTCGAATGGATTTGAATCCAAACTTCAATAACTCTAAAACAATTAGGCCT
Organism: Ictalurus punctatus; assembly: GCF_001660625.3. Taxonomy (NCBI): domain Eukaryota; kingdom Metazoa; phylum Chordata; class Actinopteri; order Siluriformes; family Ictaluridae; genus Ictalurus; species Ictalurus punctatus. The sequence continues at coordinate 35,813,137 of NC_030416.2, forward strand.
ATAAATAATGTCACCTGGACCTACATAATGGGTTCTTTCGGTGGAATAACGGCCCCAACAGATGGGTCAATTAGAATGAGATAATGCTCATAAATCTGTTTCGGAGGGGGTGTGTGAAGCTTACTTTACAGTTCAAAGTTGGCAGAACGTTTGAGAACTTCTCGCCGAGGACACCGCGGTGAGTGCGTTCGTCCTGCAGCGCGTCTCGAAATCTAGGACGCGTTCACTAACCGCTCAGTCTCGTGTATCCCCGATCGCAAACAAAGTAAGAACACCTCAACACTAGGACGATTAAAAGCAGGTCTATATAACGGAGCATCTTCACCTGTTCGTTTAACGTTATTCCGACACTGATTTAGCATCGTTAGCATTGCCGGCCTGGCTTTGAGCATCCGAACCAACACATTTCACACTCCACGGGTTTCGATAAGCATATTCATAGCCTGGGATCACAATAAACACGGAAACAAAACAAACACAAACAAAGCGAGACAGTTTGTTAGCCATCTGTGCTCCCTTTTCAGTGGCGGCAGATGTCCAGCAGAGCCGTAACTGAAATCACTCCTCTCATTAAAGCCCTGTGTGGAGATAATAGCCAGCGTTTTATCATTCCTGCTGAATAACAAGGCATAAATAATGTTAAAAGCATAGGTTTCCCCACTGCTGCTGATTATTTAAACACTCAACACGGCAGATCTGTTCGACAGCCGTGACGAGCGGGCGGATAGCCGAAGGCTGTAAACCAGTTACGAGTGCGGTGCCAACAAAATAACAGCAATACATCACCACACAACAAATTAGCACCAGAATCACTCATCACAAACATTTCATCATGAACATATTCGGTGTGATTCGGGACGGAGTCACCGTACGGCAGAGACTCGACGCGGCTAGCTAGCGATCTATGACGTGATGGCGTTGACGGCTGGGTTAGCGTACAGATGAGGACAGGTTAAAGCACCGCTGCATCGATCTCTTCAGGTAGACAGGAAGCGAGAGCTAATCTCACTGCAAGGTTCTCAGCAGGTAGTTGAACAGCATTGTGGGTAATGCAGGAAATCATGAAAATAGACCAACATACCGAACAGTATTGATGAAAGAAGTTACAAAAAACCCCAAATTCTACACGTTAATTATGGAAATGAATATAGAAGTCATTCATACACCGTTCAGATTTGTCCGAAGTAAGGGCACTTTATATATCTTGATATTTATATTTCTACTTGAAATGTATACATCATTTCTCTTTAGTTTTTTTATTGGAATAGGCGAAGCTACATTAAAAGTCTGTCAGCGATATTATTTAAGCTAATTCTCCATTAGCAAGCTTTGCTTTTTCAATATATATATATTTTTTAAATACGCTCACGACAAAATGACATTTCTGCTTATTTATTTTGAAACAGTTTGTAGCTAGATCTGGACAATTTGATATAATATTGAAATTGGGATTGGAAACTGACTGGAAACAGCTTAACAGGTTAACAAATGTCTTGAAACTTTTAAAATGTTGCACAGGGTTACTTTTTAACCCCTGTTGGGTGGGGGGGGGGGGGGGGTAATACAAAACTATGTGTCTATGTTACTGGAAAAAAGGCAGGCTTTAACTTTGACGTAATAATAATAATTATAATAAAAAATGTCATGTCCCATAACCAGGAAGTGCTGTTTACACTTCCTTTTCTGCAATCACATGGCATGGTGAAGGTAACATCGGAGGGCTCCCAATTTTTGATTAATTTATCAATATTTCGGCAAGACTACTTAAAGGAACGTTAACGTTTACTTTTTGCCGTTTAAACAAATGTATATATTTCGAGTATTCGGTTAAACGGTGAAATGTACGTGTTGCCATATGGCAACAACATGCGATAATGGAACTGTGGTATGTGCGTGCATGGATTGAAACAGACCTACACAGCAAAAAATAAATAAATCAATAAATAAATAAATAAAAGCCACCTTTTTCTCTAATAGTATATTTCCATTTTTTTTTTTCCACATTCAGAGTAGGAAAAACTCTCGTAATGTAATTTCAGGCTTGTTGCACTTGCACCTAATGATCTAAATCTGATGTTTCAAGAAATAAAGAATTAAGAACTCGAGTGAAAGAATTAAAAAGACACCTCACCCAAAACATGTTTGGATCTAATTTTTGTATGTATTTTGTGTGAGTAAATCCATCCACGTACCTTTTACAACTGTGATTCCTTTCTAGAGGATAGAACTTTTACACGCTTACTAGCTGGAAAATGCAGTGATGATAATCTCATACATTTTAGTGCTATTTTTGACTAGATGATATTTTCCACCATTGCACATTGTTGCCAATGGTGGAAAATGACCCCCCCCCCCCCCCCCCAAAAGCTTTTTTTATTCTTACATTTTTAAAAATATATTTTAATAATAAAAATCCATTCGAATTTTTTCTTTATGTAAATGTAATAATTGAACACTTTATCAGTGTTAAATGATTAATATTTTATAGACATTAAATATAAGTATAATTCAAATGCAACACTCTTCTGCCAGCACTTATAATACGGTGATACATATTGTCTATCGTATAAATATTTTCACATATCGTGATATGATATTTTTGTCATATCGTGCACTATCGCCCTACCTCAGGACGGTACGCTTCATTTCAAGAGCACAGGACAAAAAAAAAGCTCCGTATGTCATCAGCTGCCTCTTGAATGGAACTTACTGAATATCCGGGATGTGATAGAACTGATTTCAGCACACGTCCGCTGATGATAATGATTTTCTTTGTTTATATATATATATATATATATATATATATATATATATATATATATAAACTTTGTACGGATTTAAACTTTTGAAAAATGCGCATCGATTGAGTGCAAGACTTGAATTTTTTTCCCCCTGTCTGACACGATGGATTCCGTGACCCAGCGGGACAGCGAGGCCTGTTAATATTTAATTCCGCCCTTCCCACAATGCACTGCGCTGGAACAAATCGCTTCTGCGCTGGAGATAAATAGTTATTGAAGATCCACGGTACATTGTGCCAATTACGCAATTTATATGCATGCGTAAGTAGTGTAAATAATGACTTTTCTATACTCAGCCTGTTAAAGTGGTGGAATAAAGGACACGGGGAACACAGCGGCACCTCTAAAAGGTCTTTTTAAACTTTTATTCACTTAAATTCTTCAGTGTTTAAAGCAACGAGAAAACATTGAGAATGTCCTTTGGTGGGGTTTTTGTCATTACACGTCAGCCTCATTTCATGTAATCCAAGATTCTTTGATGCTAGCACGCTGCCAGTACTTAAGAAACTGCATAATTAAAAAAAAAAAAAATAAATTCTAATACTCCATGTTATCTATCTATATATAGAGCTGAAAGCAGCGATTTGCGGGGGCCAAGCACCAGATCTGCGTTATAGTGGGTGTTTTTATTTTTATTTTTAAAGCTGTAGATGTAGCAGATGGCCTCATCCTGTTTGAGCGGCAAACCGACACAGTTAATTATTAACAGTGCTACCAAAACAGGAATTTATGTACAGTTTGATGACATGAGGAGAGAAAACATCCCCATGATAAATTACCTGTGCAGGTGTTCTGACTACTGGAATACTTCCCATAATATTAACTGTAATTTGATCTCATTTTCAGGAGCAGGTTGCACCGACAGTTATTAAGTCAGGTGGGTTTAGTAGAAAAATAAATAAATAAATAAACAACACCGACTTTATTCCTGATGCATAAACCCGAAGTGAAAACTTTGCAACAAGTTTGGAACAAAAAAAAAAAAAAACACATAAGGAACTTAAACGGCGTTCAGATGAACTGAATTACACTGTGCACACGATCCAACAGCAAAATAATCGGGGGGGGGGGGGGGGGGGGATCAATGTTTTTTAATAGTATAGTAGAAAAACATCCAGGTGAAGATGTTTTGAAAGACTCTTCGAGCAGAACGACAAAGACCGTACTGTATCAGCTCAGAAACACCTCCATTTTGATGATCTGGCTCATATTTATAGCAGTTGTCATAGAAACCGTCTAAAGCTGGTCGTTATGTCTCCTCCCAGCTAATCTTAAATAATATGCTTAGTTTAATTATTTATTTTAGGCCCCTAAATTCGGTTTTGGACTAAACAATTTGAGATTATTGCTTTGCGCGCAGTATGGCACGACTCACTGTGATAAGGTACGCTCTCGGTGTCGGATTATACGATGATACGAGGCTCTAACGATCGACCTGCGATGACAGGAAACGACTACGTCCTGCTTAGATCGTCAATCAGAACCGGAAACCAGCTGGTGCAGAAAAACGGGCTCGCATTAAACACGAACACAAGTGAGCTTGTGGTAATCGTCCGATTTCCCTTCTGTGTATTAGCATGTTTTGTTTACGTTTCTTCATCGCTGCTAGCGTAGCTGTTGTAGCTGTTCCGTGAGTTTGGTGGATTTTAGACAAGTGTCCTAGCGGCACTCACACACTGAGATTTTAATGATACGGTTACTTTGTTGTCGTCGGACGTCTTTGGTCGGAGTGGCACTTAATCGAAGCCAAAAAAACTAAACAAAAACGTGAGCACGTCACAACACGAGACGGCCGATCTCGACTCGTATCCGCGGAATTTTTTTTTACAAGGCGAGGTCGTTGAAATCGGGCCGAACATCATAGAGCATAAACGGCCTGTTCCTGCTCGGTTGGTATCCTGTCGGTGCAACCGATCCTTGACATTTTAACACAGTCGCTCTTTGAGTACATTCAATTGTCACGATTGAGATCAAAAATAATGAATACATGGCTCTCGGTGCTTGGCCCCCTGGAAATGAAAACGTTTAATCATCCATCTTTTCATGTTTCTTTAACATATGTATCACATCGCTCTTAAACACAGTTTATCAGTAAAATGAGTAGTTATAATAATAATAATAATAATAATAATAATAATAATAATAATAATACAAAACATTCGGTACTATTTATTGTAAAGAAAATAAATCTTTGTAAATACAAAAATTAAATACGCTGATGATTTTTTTTTTTAAAGCACTTCTTCATGGGTTTATTTCTATTTTGGGGACAGCTAATACACAAGTGCCGCACTGACTCTGACATTGGACGATAAAATCAGAATAAAAAACAAACAAACAAACAAACAAACAAACAAAATAAAATGGGGGAAAAAGTGATGGTCGAGGCTTTTTCACCAAATACGAGTGGAAACTGATGGACTCCCTTTAAACACAGCTCAGTCTGATCTCCACAATGCACTGACAGCAAAGAATGTTTATGATTTTTTTTTTTTCTTTTCTTCTCATGAGTCTTTATTTATTTGTTTATTTGTTTATTTATTTATTTATTTTTGATTTGATCTTTTTACAATTTTGTAAATAGTCCACATGATCTGGACACATTCTCCGTGTTGAGGAAAGCCAAAAAAAAAAAAAGGCAGTCCAGAGTTGCGTTCGCCATCTTGATCCCAAGTTACCATGGCGATAAAGAGGAAGTAGCAAGACCCACTTCCTGTTTGCTCTTGGTGTGGAGGTGTAGGCTGGAGGAGAGGAGGAGGAGGAGGATGGAGAGGATGAAGAGGAGGAGGACGAGGGGTGAGTTTGGGTTTCTGCTATGGCTTAGTCCACCATAATCCTTCACGCTGACGCTTTTATGAAGCAATGCTTGGATAAATTCTCTAAATAACATCTTGTGACCTTTTTTTTTTTTTAAATAGATTTGTAATATTTTTAAATGTTGTATACATGTATATTTATATATTTATTTATTGTCCTCTCAGATAACGCTTTCGCTCGGCTTTCTGATGATCAGCTTTGTATATGTATTGTGTAGTGTGTGTGTGTGTGTGTGTGTGTATGTGTGTGTGTGTATGAGTGTGCGTGTGTGTGTGCATGTGTTTCTCAGAGGGTTAAATCCCAGGCGGAACTCAGCAGCAGCAGCACCATCAGCAGGATGATGATGACGGAGGACGGGACGGAGGTCTGAGCCGAATCAGACGAGCCGCAGCCGGCTTCGCCGTCGCAGCGAACCTTCTCACACAGCAGGCCCGAGTATCCCTGGGCACACTGACACCTCACGTTGTTCACACACACACCACCGTTCTGGCAGCGGAGCAGCTCGTCATCACACACTCGGGCTGCGACAGACAAGAGGGAGAGACGTCAATGTCCAAACACGGGAAGCGCTCAGTATAAACATCGGCGGTGTTTCACGTAAACCACGGGAGAAAAATCGCAAACATTATTTTAACCAAACCATACGGAAATTTATAACCCAAAAACAACAACAACAACAAACAAATAATGGATCTGCCCAACACAGCTTAAAACACACACTCCTACAGGCTCTTCCATTGTCCCTCTGGGACCTTAAAGGTTCTACATAGAACCCTACAAGTGTTTCCTTCCCATTTTCCAGCACTAATACACGGCAGAAAAAGGCGATTTCAAGAAATGAAATGAGTCTTATTGTTTGTGTTGAAAGAAAAAATAATCTCGACAAGCAGTAATCTCATTTAAAGAAAATATATCGCGAACTTTCTCTTAATAAAAATCTCCCAGCAAAATACTGAGCTTCATATTTTTCTGATATGAAGCAGCTGTGTCATGCTTATGCTGAAATCCACACTACATTACCCATCAGCCCCAGCATGTCACATGACCACGTCATGTGTCCCACTCATCACTTGCACCTGTTCTGTGTTACCCCTAATAAGCACCCCTAATGAAGTTCTAGTTTTTTCAGCACCTAATTGTCCAGCTTTTGTTGTGTGTCGTGTTCGTGTGTCCTACAGTACAGTAGCGATGGGAAGTTCGGATCATTTTACTGACTCGGCTCGTTGAATCTTTCAGGAGAATGAACGAGTCTCAAGTCATTTCGTTCATTTCAGCAGAATATAATTAAATTCATTCATTCTCTCTCTCTCTCTCTCTCTCTCTCTCTGTGTGTGTGTGTCTGGAAACAAATCACTCTCTGAGACAACTCGTTTGTTCCCGAGTCACAGTAAAGACTCGTTCAAACCGAACGAATCATTCAGGAAGGCCACATCACTATCCTACAGCCACAGTCTGCATGTTTTTGCCTCGTGTCCGTTGTAACGTTTACGGTTCTTGTTTTCACAGTTTTGGTTGTTTTTCCCTGTTTCGATAAAAATCCTAAAAACAACAACGCTTCCGGTGCCTTAATTTAAGACAAAGTCACTTGTTTTTATTATGCTGTTTGAAGAAATCGCGTCTTATCGTAAGCTTTTCTTTTTGTGCCAATTATTAATCTGCGATGAAGGGATACATTCTTAAAAGTCAGCTCAATCAAAATCCTAAATCTATCTTAAGCTTGTCTAGTTTTCAGATCCAGCAGCATTTTTACTGACTAAATATTGATGCTATTTGCAAGAACTCGTACCCTGTCAGTTTTGTTTACCCCATCGGCGGATTATTCGATTATTCGATTTCCGTGCACTTGGACTGGATTTAAGTGTCTTGCTATTTCCCTTAACGATCCGACGAGTCAAAGACAAAGACATCTTAGCGTGTAAATAATAATCGCAAACACTGTATACAGTCAAATGCACCTAGTATTTCCTGTCAAAGCATAATAAGATAAACAAAAGATACGAGCTATAAAAAAAAAACACCACCACACGGCATTCAGTTTATACAGCCGGGTTCGTAAGTATTTGGACAGCGACAGTTTTGGTAACGTCGCCTCAGTACACCAGCACAATGGATTTGGAACGGAGCGATCGAGACGTGATCGCAGGGGAGACTTTCAGCTGGTAATTCATGGGGTTCAACACAATCCCATCGCGTTCGGGAACTACATCCGTTTTCGCAAGATCAAAAGTAATTGGACGGCAGGCGGATAAGCGTGGGTTCGCTATGACATTCTAAACGTCAGCGGGGTATCTCACTGACGCTATCCGTTTCGGTATCTGTATAGCGCTCCGGATATCTGTATCCGCATCCTTTATTAGGATTTAGACCTGAAGTGGGTGTGGCCTAATCCAGAGCTACTTAAGTGAGTCCAAGAGAACAAAAATGGCAGAAATAATTCATACGATTATTTTGGATACGTTTATAACGCCCAATCGAATTACCGAGATAAAATCCATTTAGACTCGTTTTTATTTTTATTTTGTGAAACATAAGTATATCCACTAAAAGTGGAATTTTTCGAAAGACTTTATTCGTTATCGCTTGAATATATAATGAAGTAATTCAATAATGAAATATTTGTTAAATATATATACGATAAATAAATAATACCGAACTTAAATATATATTTATATATTTCAAAGAGGCTCCTGTACGCACACCATGAATAGTAAGGTTAAAGGGGCAAATGAGGGCTCTGTGATTGGTCGAGAGATTTCTGAGAGCCTGATAAATGAAATATATGCAAAACACCATCACACACACACACACACGCGCGCACGCTAACCGCATCGCGCTCTCATACGTTCACTCGTCTTTTAAAGCAGGATCACAGAGCACAGAGTCTTGCTTTAGAACAATTAGGGAAGCTCGTTAGTGTGTGATGTGTGAGGGATTTTAATTACACTGACATGTTTTACATTAAGGACACCGATATAATTACCAGCTTTTATTAATTAAAAAAAAAAAAAAATATCCACTCCTGACCTTGAACGCTCGTCTTATCTGTCTCCTCTTTAAACAAGTCGGGCGAGAGCTTTTGTTGTCACCGCTGATAAAAACGGAGCTGTGATGGATGAGGTTAAGGTTTCCCGATAAACTCGCTACCTTCGATACCGCCTATTTATACGTTAAGTGCTCGCGGGTAAACCCGGGGGAGGAGAGGGGGGGGGGGGTGACAGGGAGGGGACAGGGGGTGAAAATAGAGCGGGAGACGTTTATTGAGCGCTTTCGAACCCAGACATCAATATGACCTATTAGTGAAGTGTCACAGGCGGATCAGTAAAGGCGAAACTACGCAGAAGGGACTGTATCGCTGGAGAGAATTCGAGAGCAGGGATCCTTCTGAAAGGAGGAAGGAGAGCGGATCGATCGAGGCCGCTTTTTTTCTGAACGCAATTCTTCTTCGGACTTAAAAGAGTTCTTGGGTCAGTCCCTAATGTTCCTCCCTCCCTCCCTCCCTCTCTCTCTCTTTTTTGTCAACGTCTCCAACGCCTGAGGAAAAGCTGCCGAGTCTCACAGTCTCCCTTCTATGATTTATGACCGTGATTGGAACTATAACACACTTCCTTATTCTCCAGGAAAAAAGCGCCCATAAACCCCTCGCTCTTTTCCCAGAGCGGCCTCCGCACCGCAGCCGTAAACACTATAACCTCTAAATGCCACGTGGTTGTTCCGTCTAATAAACACCGGCGTCCGTGTTCAATAAAACGCACCCACCGAACGTCCTTTAAAAGCCATTCCTCGAGGTGTGAGGTGGAGTGTTGCAGACAGTCATGGGGACGCCGCCCCTCCGTTCCGGCCCATCACGTTTACAATCCTCCGCCGTGTAAACACAGCCCGAGTGGAGAACGGATCGAGCGATTTATTAGGTTTGCTTTTGATATGAGGTATAATATTTATCGAGGGCGTCGGAGGGCCAGGTGACGCGGCGGAGACAATGGCTGGTGTTTGACGAGAGATTCGAGTTTATAATTGCGGACTTCGTCGTGCATGCAGATGGAGAACGCGCGCACGAAGCTGTGCGAAAGCTGAGAACTGTTTTTGTTTATTTCACAGGTTAACGAATACCGTCACGCTCCACTCGTATACAGCCAGGTCCATAAGTATTCGGACAGCGACGCGGTTGTGATCATCTTGCCGCGGTACGCCACCATGATTTTGAACCATGAGGCGATCGAGATGTTACTGACGTGTAGACTTTCGGCGTTTAACACAACAATGAACCGTTTAGGAATTCCAGACATTCTTTCAGAGTCCCTCCGTTTTCACAAGATCAAAAGTAATCGGACAGTTGGCTGTAGCGGTTCTACAAAGCGCTTTACACTGGTTCTCATCCACACACGCTCACACAACAACGGTAGCAGAGATGCCACGCAAGGCGCTGACTTGCCATCGGGAGCAACTTGGGGCCCAGGGACACTTTGGCGTGTGGAGTCACGTGGGCCGGGAACCAAACCGCCGACCCTACGATTAGTGGACGACCCGCTCTACCACCTGATCCACAGCCGCCCCGCAACAGACAACAGATTAAGGAGATAAAAGTTCTGAAGTTGATTCCGAGTGTTGAATTTGCATCTGCATCTGTTCATGTGGTTCAAAGACGTGCTGATGCAAGTGAAGGACGCCATCATTAGGCTGAAAAACACCCCCAGACCTATCAGAGACACAGCAGAAACTTTAGGAGTGGCCAAATCAACGATCTGCTACATTCGTAAAAAGAAGGAACGTGCTGGCGAGCTCGGCGCCGCCAAAAAGACTACGGAAGACGAATAAAGTGGATGATTTATTTCCTTCAGAACATCTAGACAAGTCAGGAACACTCTGGAGGAGGTACGGCAGGCGTATCGTTGACAAAGTCTACAATCGAGACACGCCTTCATGAACGTAAATACAGACGTTTTCGCTCAAGATGCAAACCACTGGGAACACTCAAGAGCAGAAAGGCCAGATTAGACTTCTAGAAAACATCCGAAGATAATAAATAATAAGCCTGACCAGTTTCTGACCAGAATGCTGAGAAGATCCGAAGCGTACCACATCATCTGTCAAACATGGTGGAGGCAGTGTTATGGCATGGGCGTGTGTAGCTTGTTGACTGATGTGTGTTCTAATTGCCTTGGAACAATTACACACGAGACAGAGGAGTGGCTGAACTGCATCAGTATTATCTCCTGTCCAGGCGAGACGTCCGTTCATGCGTACGCACGCGAAAGAAAGCGATCCTCAACCGTGACACTAAAACTGTATGCAAATTAGATACGATGCTGCAAAGCC
>NC_030416.2:35829067-35859067 GCF_001660625.3 Ictalurus punctatus
TTTTATTTCATCAGTTATCAAATACAGAAAGAAAGAAAGAAAGAAAGAAAGAAAGAAAGAAAGAAAGAAAGAAAGGAAGGAAGGAAGGAAGGAAGGAAGGAAGGAAGGAAGGAAGGAAGGAAAAAGGGCTTAGAGCTAAGGGAAATGCATTAAGCATTAAATTAAATTAATTAGAAATAAAAAAAAATAAAGAAAGGAAATAGAGGTAAAGAAAAAGACACAAAGTGAAAATGGACAAAAAAGAAAGAAAAGAAAAGAGAGAATGAGAAAGTGTGAAAAGGTGAAAAAATGGAAATAAGGAAAAAGAAATAAAATAAAGTGGGGAAAAGATACAAAGAGCAAAACAGAAAGAAAGAAAGAAAGAAAGAAAGTGTGCAAAGAAAAAGAGCACAGAAAGAAGGGAAATACATTACCACATGACATGTAATGAGAAATAAAGTTTTAAAACAGTTCAAAAAATTGAGAGAAAGAGGAAGACAACAGGAGAGAGGGAAAAAAGGAGAGAAGAAAGAGACAAGGAGGGAATAAGAAAGTGTGAAAAGGTTTTTTAAAAAATGGGAAGGCATGAGAAAGATAAAAAGACATGAGGGAAAATACAAATAAGAAGAAATGTGAAAAAAAGGGAAAAGTATGAATAAATGAACAAGAAAAGAAAGAAAGAAAGAAAGAAAGAAAGAAGTTGGGGCGAAGAGGAAGATGAATGAAAAACGTAGAAAAATGAAAGAAAGGGTCAAAGAAATAAAGAGGAAAAAGAAAGAGAAGGGGAATTATCACATAGATCAGAAATGAACAGAATTACACATGGAAATGGAAATAAAGCAAGAAAATAATGTGAAAGAGAAAGAAATACAGCACAATTTACAGAGGGAGAAAAGGAGAGAATAAGAAGGGTGTGGGGATGGAGGATGGAAAGATAAAGCAAAGAAAGAGGGAACGTTAGAAAGAATAAAATAGTGATAATGAGTGATGAAAGATAAATAAGAAAGGAAAAGAGTTAATCAAATAAAAAAGAGGTAGAAAGAAAATGCAATTATACGAAGTGATGAAGAAAGAAGGAAATAAAGAATGACAAAAAGAAGGAAAAAGAAGGAAAGAAAGAAAGAAGGAAGGAAGGAAGGAAGGAAGAGAATGAGTTGTATGTTACAGTTATATATATATATATATATCTATGTGGTAACTGATGGAATAAAACGTTTAATATTCCGAAAGACAAGAAAACGTTGTATTTAATCAGTTTAACACGAGTGGGTAAAAGAACTTTTCATGAGAAGTTGATTTATCTCACTCTTCATTATCGTGGATAAACAAAATGTTTGTTTATTCTGTTACTAGAAATTATTCTTAAATTTCTGTTTAATGATAATAAATGAAGAAAAGCTTTCAGTCTGTGTTCCACAGAAGGCTACAGTTATTATCCAGAGTTTAGTGAGATGTTTGACCAGCACACACAAACACACCAGACTTTTACATTGAAATACTGTTAATGTTTCTGTTATTACTGTTCCTGTCACAATAGAACCTTATCATTACTCTTATTCCTACGATTATTTATATTATAGTAATAATATAGCAGTATATACTGTAGTACTAGCAATTTTACTGTTACTATTAACTGCTATCACTGTTACTATCACTATTGTTACTATCAGTACTGTTACTATCACTACTATTACTATCACTACTGTTACTATCACTACCACTACTGTTACTATCAGTACTGTTACTATCACTATCACTACTGTTACTATCACTACTATTACTATCACTACTGTTACTATCACTATCACTACTGTTACTATCACTACTGTTACTATCACTATCACTACTGTTACTATTACTACTGTTACTATCACTATCACTACTATTACTATCACTACTGTTACTATCACTACTGTTACTATCACTACTGTTACTATCACTATCACTACTGTTACTATCACTACTGTTACTATCAGTACTGTTACTATCAGTACTGTTACTACCACTATCACTACTGTTACTATCACTACTATTACTACCACTATCACTACTGTTACTATCACTACTATTACTATCACTACTGTTACTATCACTACTGTTACTATCACTACTGTTACTATCACTACTATTACTATCACTACTATTACTATCACTACTGTTACTATCACTACTGTTACTATCACTACTGTTACTATCACTACTATTGCTATCACTACTATTACTACCACTACTGTTACTATCACTATCACTACTGTTACTATCACTACTGTTACTATCACTATCACTACTATTACTATCACTACTATTACTATCACTACTATTACTATCACTACTATTACTACCACTACTGTTACTATCACTATCAGTACTGTTACTATCACTACTGTTACTACCACTACTGTTACTATCACTATCACTACTGTTACTATCACTACTGTTACTATCACTACTATTACTATCACTACTATTACTATCACTACTGTTACTATCACTACTGTTACTATCACTACTGTTACTATCACTACTATTACTACCACTACTGTTACTATCACTATCACTACTATTACTATCACTACTATTACTATCACTACTGTTACTATCACTACTGTTACTATCACTACTGTTACTATCACTACTATTGCTATCACTACTATTACTACCACTACTGTTACTATCACTATCACTACTGTTACTATCACTACTGTTACTATCACTATCACTACTATTACTATCACTACTATTACTATCACTACTATTACTATCACTACTATTACTACCACTACTGTTACTATCACTATCAGTACTGTTACTATCACTACTGTTACTATCACTACTGTTACTATCAGTACTGTTACTATCACTACTATTACTATCACTACTATTACTATCACTACTGTTACTATCACTACTGTTACTATCACTACTATTACTATCACTACTGTTACTATCACTACTGTTACTATCACTACTGTTACTATCAGTACTGTTACTATCAGTACTGTTACTATCACTATCACTACTGTTACTATCACTACTGTTACTATCACTACTATTACTACCACTACTGTTACTATCACTACTATTACTATCACTACTGTTACTATCACTACTGTTACTATCACTACTGTTACTATCACTATCACTACTATTACTATCACTACTGTTACTATCACTACTGTTACTACCACTACTGTTACTATCACTACTATTACTATCACTACTGTTACTATCACTATCACTACTGTTACTATCACTACTGTTACTATCAGTACTGTTACTATCAGTACTGTTACTATCAGTACTGTTACTATCACTATCACTACTGTTACTATCACTACTATTACTATCACTACTATTACTACCACTACTGTTACTATCACTATCACTACTGTTACTATCACTACTGTTACTATCACTATCACTACTGTTACTATCACTACTATTACTATCACTACTGTTACTATCACTACTGTTACTATCACTACTGTTACTATCACTACTATTGCTATCACTACTATTACTACCACTACTGTTACTATCACTATCACTACTGTTACTATCACTACTGTTACTATCACTATCACTACTATTACTATCACTACTATTACTATCACTACTATTACTATCACTACTATTACTACCACTACTGTTACTATCACTATCACTACTGTTACTATCACTACTGTTACTATCACTACTGTTACTATCAGTACTGTTACTATCACTACTATTACTATCACTACTATTACTATCACTACTGTTACTATCACTACTGTTACTATCACTACTGTTACTATCAGTACTGTTACTATCACTACTATTACTATCACTACTATTACTATCACTACTGTTACTATCACTACTGTTACTATCACTACTATTACTATCACTACTGTTACTATCACTACTGTTACTATCAGTACTGTTACTATCAGTACTGTTACTATCACTATCACTACTGTTACTATCACTACTGTTACTATCACTACTATTACTACCACTACTGTTACTATCACTACTATTACTATCACTACTGTTACTATCACTATCACTACTGTTACTATCACTACTGTTACTATCACTATCACTACTATTACTATCACTACTGTTACTATCACTACTGTTACTACCACTACTGTTACTATCACTACTATTACTATCACTACTGTTACTATCACTATCACTACTGTTACTATCACTACTGTTACTATCAGTACTGTTACTATCAGTACTGTTACTATCAGTACTGTTACTATCACTATCACTACTGTTACTATCACTACTATTACTATCACTACTATTACTACCACTACTGTTACTATCACTATCACTACTGTTACTATCACTACTGTTACTATCACTATCACTACTGTTACTATCACTACTATTACTATCACTACTGTTACTATCACTACTGTTACTATCACTACTGTTACTATCACTACTATTGCTATCACTACTATTACTACCACTACTGTTACTATCACTATCACTACTGTTACTATCACTACTGTTACTATCACTATCACTACTATTACTATCACTACTATTACTATCACTACTATTACTACCACTACTGTTACTATCACTATCACTACTGTTACTATCACTACTGTTACTATCACTACTGTTACTATCAGTACTGTTACTATCACTACTATTACTATCACTACTATTACTATCACTACTGTTACTATCACTACTGTTACTATCACTACTATTACTATCACTACTGTTACTATCACTATCACTACTGTTACTATCACTACTGTTACTATCACTACTGTTACTATCAGTACTGTTACTATCACTATCACTACTGTTACTATCACTACTGTTACTATCACTACTATTACTACCACTACTGTTACTATCACTACTATTACTATCACTACTGTTACTATCACTATCACTACTGTTACTATCACTACTGTTACTATCACTATCACTACTGTTACTATCACTACTGTTACTATCACTACTATTACTACCACTACTGTTACTATCACTATCACTACTGTTACTATCACTACTGTTACTATCAGTACTGTTACTATCAGTACTGTTACTATCAGTACTGTTACTATCACTATCACTACTGTTACTATCACTACTATTACTATCACTACTATTACTATCACTACTGTTACTATCACTACCACTACTGTTACTATCAGTACTGTTACTATCACTATCACTACTGTTACTATCACTACTATTACTATCACTACTGTTACTATCACTACTGTTACTATCACTACCACTACTGTTACTATCACTACCACTACTGTTACTATCAGTACTGTTACTATCACTATCACTACTATTACTATCACTACTATTACTATCACTACTGTTACTATCACTACTGTTACTATCACTACCACTACTGTTACTATCACTACTGTTACTATCACTATCACTACTGTTACTATCACTACTGTTACTATCACTATCACTACTGTTACTATCACTACCACTACTGTTACTATCAGTACTGTTACTATCACTATCACTACTATTACTATCACTACTATTACTATCACTACTGTTACTATCACTACTGTTACTATCACTACCACTACTGTTACTATCACTACTGTTACTATCACTACTATTACTATCACTACTGTTACTATCACTATCACTACTGTTACTATCACTACTGTTACTATCAGTACTGTTACTACCACTACTGTTACTATCAGTACTGTTACTATCACTATCACTACTGTTACTATCACTACTGTTACTATCACTACTGTTACTATCAGTACTGTTACTACCACTACTGTTACTATCAGTACTGTTACTATCACTATCACTACTGTTACTATCACTACTATTACTATCACTACTATTACTACCACTACTGTTACTATCACTACCACTACTGTTACTATCAGTACTGTTACTATCACTATCACTACTGTTACTATCACTACTGTTACTATCACTACTATTACTATCACTACTGTTACTATCACTACCACTACTGTTACTATCAGTACTGTTACTATCACTATCACTACTGTTACTATCACTACTGTTACTATCACTACTATTACTATCACTACTATTACTACCACTACTGTTACTATCACTACCACTACTGTTACTATCAGTACTGTTACTATCACTATCACTACTGTTACTATCACTACTGTTACTATCAGTACTGTTACTATCACTACTATTACTATCACTACTATTACTATCACTACTGTTACTATCACTACTGTTACTATCACTATCACTACTGTTACTATCACTACTGTTACTATCACTACTATTACTATCACTACTGTTACTATCACTATCAGTACTGTTACTATCACTATCACTACTGTTACTATCACTACTGTTACTATCACTACTGTTACTATCACTACTATTACTATCACTACTGTTGCTATCACTATCACTACTGTTACTATCACTACTGTTACTATCACTACTGTTACTATCAGTACTGTTACTATCACTATCACTACTGTTACTATCACTATCACTACTGTTACTATCACTACTGTTACTATCAGTACTGTTACTATCACTACTATTACTATCACTACTGTTACTATCACTACTGTTACTATCACTACTGTTACTATCACTATCACTACTGTTACTATCACTACTGTTACTATCACTACTATTACTACCACTACTGTTACTATCACTACTGTTACTATCACTACTGTTACTATCACTATCACTACTGTTACTATCACTATCACTACTGTTACTATCACTACTGTTACTATCAGTACTGTTACTATCACTACTATTACTATCACTACTATTACTATCACTACTGTTACTATCACTACTGTTACTATCACTATCAGTACTGTTACTATCACCATCACTACTGTTACTATCACTACTGTTACTATCACTACTGTTACTATCACTACTATTACTATCACTACTGTTACTATCAGTACTGTTACTATCACTACTATTACTATCACTACTGTTACTATCAGTACTGTTACTATCACTACTATTACTATCACTACTGTTACTATCACTACTGTTACTATCACTACTGTTACTATCAGTACTGTTACTATCACTACTATTACTACCACTACTGTTACTATCACTATCACTACTGTTACTATCAGAACTATTACTATCACTACTATTACTATCACTACTATTACTACCACTACTGTTACTATCACTATCACTACTGTTACTATCACTACTGTTACTATCACTATCACTACTGTTACTATCACTATCACTACTGTTACTATCACTACTGTTACTATCACTATCACTACTGTTACTATCACTACTGTTACTATCAGTACTATTACTATCACTACTATTACTATCACTACTATCACTATCACTACTGTTACTATCACTACTGTTACTATCAGTACTGTTACTATCACTATCACTACTGTTACTATCACTACTGTTACTATCAGTACTATTACTATCACTACTATTACTACCACTACTGTTACTATCACTATCACTACTGTTACTATCACTATCACTACTGTTACTATCACTACTGTTACTATCACTATCACTACTGTTACTATCACTATCACTACTGTTACTATCACTACTGTTACTATCACTACTGTTACTATCACTATCACTGCTGTTACTATCACTACTGTTACTATCACTACTGTTACTATCACTACTATTACTATCACTACTGTTACTATCAATATCACTACTGTTACTATCACTATCACTACTGTTACTATCACTATCACTACTGTTACTATCACTATCACTAGTTACTATCATATTGTTACAACATATTGCTTTTATTGTTGCTACTGTTGCTTTTACTAGATGTTACCTGTACCATTACTTGTACTGTTACCATTACTATTATTGTTACGTTACTATAGCTACCATTACTATTAGTACTATTACTAAACTATACTTACTGCTAATATGATACACTACCACTATTACTATATTTTTATCACTTACGTCTTGATGACTATACAATCGCAGTAACTTATGTCACTGTCCAGTTACTAATGTTACTCTAAACAGTGTTCTACATGTATAACACACACATAAACACACACACACACACACACAAACACACACTATAGAGATTTGCATATTTCGCCAATTTTAATTTGGACATTTTTATTGCAGAAATGTCGTCCTCAGTCTCACAACTACAGAGATGTACACGTGCGGGAGTGACGGTGAGGAGAGGATGTGTATGAGGAGGCAGGATATACAGCCAGGTGATGAGGGACAGGGTGAAGGGGTGAGGTAGTGATGCTAAGCATGTTGCTAAGCTCTGTGTCAGTGTGTGTGTGTGTGTGCGTGTGTGAGAGAGAGAGAGAGAGAGAGAGAGAGATAGAGAGAGATGGCATGATGAGATGGAGCGAAAGGCCCACTGACCTATACACACATTCTCATCGTCGAGCTCGGCCGAAGCATTGCGGTAGAAGCCCAGCTTGCAGAGCTGACAGTGCTGCCCCCTAGTGTTGTGCTTACAGCTCACGCAAATCACCGTGTTTAACAACTCGATGTAGCTGCAGCGGTTCGAGTGGCCGAAACACTCGCAGTCTTGCACACAGGGAGAGAAATGGGACCGGGTCTGTAAGCCATGTGTGTGTGCATACATGTGTGTGTGTGTGTGTGTGTGTGTGTGTGTGTGTGTGTTATAACGGCTCATGCTCGGCTCAGAAAAAGCAGGATGACGGGTCGCTTTAAGACTCATGAGAAAACAATACTGTTAGTTTAAGCTCACTGTGTGTGTGCGTGTGTGTGTGTGTGTGTGTGTGTGTGTGTGTGTGTGTGTGGTACATGCTCGGTTTGGAAAGCAGGATGTCAGGGTGCTTTTAGAATCAAGAGAAAGCGTATGTGTGTTAGAGAGGCACTGGGGTTTGAGCACACATGACCCGACGATGATGATGACGAAGATGAAAACAGGAAAATGCACTGATGAATGGAGGAAGCGTTACACAACACCACAAACAGATGCAACCTTCAACCGCATCGTAGGATTGAAAATTACACCGAGTCGGGTTTGTTTTAACACCGACGAGAACGTGGAAATAAAAGATGGAAGCGGGGCGTGTGCCGACAATCGGTTATTGGTGCCCTAGTGAGAAAAAAGAAGCTTCCAGAGAGGCAGAACTCAGAAAGCAGCAAACACCTACTGCGGTAAAGAAGAACATAAATACACGTGCAGTACAGCGCACTAAACGCGAAGAGCGAGGATCTTCAGATACCCTGATCACGAAAGACTACTACGTTAGACTTACACAGTTTTGGGCTATAATTTGATGCTCTATCATCGTTAAACCCGTTAAAAAAAGTGTTTTAATCCGCCGGTCTGACCCGGAGCTCTGAGATATCACACTGATTAATCCATTTCCCGTATACTAGAGTGCTCCTTGTGGTCTAAATAGCTCAAGAATATATCCCAGGATTAAACTGGCAGATGTTATATTAATTAGATGAAATTACACTACACCTCACTTTTGTTTTCAGCTCGACCTGTCAATCACAAACGCTCATTCTTCACTATACGATCGTACCGTTATGCCAGTTTAGTTCAGTTTTTTTTCCCCCGCAGTGAGATTAAGAACCCCAGGATTCTCGTCTCTGAGTGAGAAGTTTAAAGAGTCATCGCTGGGATTATATTACAGGTGAGAATATTATAAAGCGTGGAATCGGCACACGCTCGGACGGGAAAAGAGGAGCCGGAACTTTGGCAGTAGAACCACAGTCCTAGATTCCCTATATACGTCCCGAAATAACAGCTTTCCAGGTCACTGATAGAAAAGCGGCGCGCCCTACCTAGCATCCCTACACCAGACGAAGGAAACGAGACCAGTCGCCGTGGCGCTATCGATTCTGTCAGGACGCGCCGTGAGAAATTACACGTCCTTATCTGAAGTAAAGGAAATATTTCCCATCTATCCATCTTCTATAAAGTCTGCCTCTGTACAGAGTCCTGACTCGGCCCAGTTTCACACGGGGAACGGATGGAGAGTGGGGGAGGGGCTCGACTCGACTCGACTCGACTCGGCGCGATGCGCCACCGGGTTCTTATGGAAAGACTGGAACGATCGTTTAATAAAGAGCAGCCCGATCAAACGAGAGAGTTGAGGCGATAAGAAAAGAGGGCTGAGATCTCTTTCATCTCTTCTTATCTTGTCTCTCTTTCTCTCCAACCTTTGTTTCTCTGTTTCTTCTTTTCTTTCTCTGAGCCCATCTCTCTCTCTCTCTCTCGATCTCTCTTTTCCCATCTAATGTCTGTCTGTCTGTCTGTCTGTCTGCTGCCCAAACCCCCACCCCCCCCTCTACGTTTGCCCTATTTTATTACATTATTACACTATTACATCTCCTTTTCTCTTTTTCCCCTTCCTTCATCCCTTTCTTTTTCTTTCTTGTCCTCTTTTATCTTTTCTTTATGTTTACACATGTATTATGTCCTACCTTCTAGTCTACCTTCTCTTTCTTTCTTTCGTTTTATTTTTATGGCCTTTTTTCCTCTTCTACAAGCATTTTTACCGCCAGTTGGGCTCCTTCTATTTTTTTGTCTTCTTCCTCTTTTTCTTTCTTTCTTTCATTCATTCATTCTATCTTTCTTTTTACCTTTCCCTGCATATTCTTTGTCAAGTTCTTTCTTTCTTTCACTGTGCCCATCTCTCTCTCTCTCTCTCTCTCTCTCTCTCTCTCTCTCTCTCTCTCGATCTCTCTTTTTCCCATCTAATGCTCTTTTTGTCTTCTGTCTCTCAGTCTGGCTGCTACCCCCCCCCCCCCCCCCCCCCCCGCTTCTTCTCTTGTCTCTCTCTCTCCACCATTTTACCTTTCTTTTGTCTCTCTGTTTTTCCCATTTTCACATTCCGTCTGTCTCTCTCTCTCTCTCTCTCTCTCTGTTTTGCTCTCTAACTTTCTTCGGTCTCTCTATACGTTTCAGTTTCTCTCTTTATACCTGTCTCTCTCTCTCTCATTCTCACTCTCTCTCTCTCTCATTCTCACTCTCTCTCTCTCTCATTCTCACTCTCTCTCTCTCTCTCATTCTCACTCTCTCTCTCTCCCTTCTTTCTCCCTCAGTGTTTGTCTCTCTCAATTTAAATTTTTCAACCATAAAAAAACCATACACCCCAGTTAGCCTCTGTATATGTGTGTGTGTGTGTGTGTGTGTGTGTGTGTGTGTGTGTGTGTGTGTGTGTGTGTGTGTATGTGTATGTGTGTGAGTGTGTGTATGTGTATACCAATTTGAGTGAATTTGGTGAAGTCAATATACTGCTGTGTTTGTATGCAGGACTTTCATTATCAGAATCTGGATTGAGGTCAGGTCCCATACGTACGCACGTGCACACACACACACACACACACACACACACACACACACACACACACACACACACACACACACACATCTGTCCACAGTACGAGGCACAAGTCCAAAGCTGCCTGAATGTGTCGGTCATTTCCAACCCATCTCTCTCAATTAATTTCAATCTCTCTCTCTCTCTGTGTGTCACACACACACACACACACACACACACACACACACACACACACACACACACACACACACACCCTGAGGATATACAGTATTGTGCAAAAGTAAATGTAAAGAAATGCTGTAGAGCAAAGATGCCTTCAGAATAATGAAATGAAACGTTTCTATGTTTTAAAAACATTCCTTGATGCGCAGTGAACAGAGGAACAAAGAAACAGAGAGAACATGAAACAAAGTCGAGACTTGGTGTGACAGAAATAAAGATAGTCTCCGGTACAGTTAGTGTAATTTGATAAGGAAATGAGCTGCAAGTTGTACTGAGCATGTTGCACAACCAGACCCGGTTCTTCCGGAGACTCGGACTGACAGCGAAAGCCGGCAGTCTGCATTGCGTTTCTATCTGAAAATTAAAGCGTCTCTAATCATGTACCGACATCTTTCTCTAACATCTCCTTTCGTGCTGGATGAGTAATGTCTGGGAATCTGAAGTGTTTGTGCACTGACTCACTAATGCAGACGTCATCAGAGAAACGCCTCTATTACAAACAGTGCACTACAAGAAAAGCGGGGGGGCTAAAAGTTTTGCACAGTACTGTATAATAATATAAACATCTGAGTGCAGCAACAACCACTGTTTCATTTCATCTCTCTTCCTTCTCTTTCTCTCCATCTCTCCTCTCTTCCTTCTCTTTCTCTCATTTCTCTTCCTTCTCTTTCTCTCATCTCTCCTCTCTTCCTTCTCTTTCTCTCCATCTCTCCTCTCTTCCTTCTCTTTCTCTCCATCTCTCCTCTCTTCCTTCTCTTTCTCTCCATCTCTCCTCTCTTCCTTCTCTTTCTCTCATCTCTCTTCCTTCTCTTTCTCTCCATCTCTCCTCTCTTCCTTCTCTTTCTCTCCATCTCTCCTCTCTTCCTTCTCTTTCTCTCCATCTCTCCTCTCTTCCTTCTCTTTCTCTCATCTCTCCTCTCTTCCTTCTCTTTCTCTCATCTCTCCTCTCTTCCTTCTCTTTCTCTCCATCTCTCCTCTCTTCCTTCTCTTTCTCTCCATCTCTCCTCTCTTCCTTCTCTTTCTCTCCATCTCTCCTCTCTTCCTTCTCTTTCTCTCCATCTCTCCTCTCTTCCTTCTCTTTCTCTCATCTCTCCTCTCTTCCTTCTCTTTCTCTCCATCTCTCCTCTCTTCCTTCTCTTTCTCTCCATCTCTCCTCTCTTCCTTCTCTTTCTCTCATTTCTCTTCCTTCTCTTTCTCTCCATCTCTCCTCTCTTCCTTCTCTTTCTCTCCATCTCTCCTCTCTTCCTTCTCTTTCTCTCCATCTCTCCTCTCTTCCTTCTCTTTCTCTCATTTCTCTTCCTTCTCTTTCTCTCCATCTCTCCTCTCTTCCTTCTCTTTCTCTCCATCTCTCTTCCTTCTCTTTCTCTCCATCTCTCCTCTCTTCCTTCTCTTTCTCTCATCTCTCTTCCTTCTCTTTCTCTCATCTCTCTTCCTTCTGTCTCTCCATCTCTCTTCCTTCTCTTTCTCTCCACCTCTCCCTTCTCTTTCTCTCCATCTCTCCTCTCTTCCTTCTCTTTCTCTCATCTCTCTTCCTTCTCTTTCTCTCATCTCTCTTCCTTCTGTCTCTCCATCTCTCTTCCTTCTCTTTCTCTCCATCTCTCCTCTCTTCCTTCTCTTTCTCTCATCTCTCTTCCTTCTGTCTCTCCATCTCTCTTCCTTCTCTTTCTCTCCACCTCTCCCTTCTCTTTCTCTCCATCTCTCCTCTCTTCCTTCTCTTTCTCTCATCTCTCTTCCTTCTCTTTCTCTCCATCTCATCTCTCTTCCTTCTCTTTCTCTCATCTCTCTTCCTTCTCTTTCCCTCCATCTCTCTTCCTCCTCTTTCACTCATCTCACTTCCTAATAGTAATAGGACAGGTGAAGCGCAGTGGCAGATGACTGAGGACATTTATTCATTACTGACCAACAGAACAGCTGCACACGAACTCTAATATCTTAAACCGAGAAAAGAATGACAACTGGAACAAAGATTCAGAGTACCCAAGGGAAAAGCTAACTGTCATGGACATCCCGGAGGCTACTCCAGACTACATCTCCCAGCAGACACTGCACTACATCGCGGTCACATGACCACCTGCACCACCCTCTAGTTAACGAGCTATGTATGTATATGTATATATGTGTATAAATATAGCCACAGTTTGCACTGCACTTTTGTCTTGCTTTAATTGTCTCACCCTGCCATTCTTTCTGTTCTGGCCTTTATGTTATGGTTCTTCTCTGTTCTAGTGTTTTGCCACGTGTTCATAGCTTCGTCACGTGTTCGATTTGGTTATTATCAAAAACTTTATCTGCACTTGCTTCCGTCACCGTCTCTAAACTGTGCCTCTAACAATGAACATTCTAGATCAACAGTACCGGAAAGAAGAAAAGAACACATAAACAAACAGCTTTGATCCCAGAGCCATTAGAGTAACAAGGGCCAGCTGCATGGGGGGGGGAGGGGGGGGGGGGGGGGCATGTTTGGTGAATGGTGTTATCTACACTCAAATCAGTACGTAAACCCAGATACAATCCCCCACGAGGCTCAGATCGTAACACTTCGTCATCTAAAGAAAGAACCCATTTTCCAGAAAAAAATCAACTTTCGAGCTACACACTCGAGTTAACAGGGCAAGCACGCTCGAAAAATTCTTGCAGAAACTCCGATAGTTCCCGGCCATCCATAAAAATCTTCGCAGCTCCCGCCTCGTAGTAGGTGCGTAGTAGGATATGAGAGGACAGCAGACACTTTTACATCCAAGGGACGTACCCGCCCGTTCCCTACCTGTTTTCCTAAGTGACTGAAGCCTTAGAAAATTCCCACTGGATGCAGCAGATAAACGACAAAACACATCGTGTAGGATCGACATCTGTTCAGCCCACGTACACGCACGAATGACTACGTCATCCAGATAAATATGGCAGTTAGGACCCTCACCAAAAACCATTGACATTACTTATTGAACCATCGCTGGTGCATTTCGTAGCCCAAATACCACCTGTGTATATTGTAGAAAAGCAACCTGTCTTACGGACGCTGAAATGTTCGGTTAAAGGCCCCTGCCAGTAGACTTTCAGCAGATCTAATTTAGAAATGTATTTCGCCACCCCGAGATACAGTCTTCATGGCAACGGAAAAGCATCAGGCATGGTGACAGAATGAACTTTAGCCAGTACATAAACGAAATGACCCATCAGCTTTCGGTACTAAAACACATGGTGAGCTCCAGGGACTACTAAATACTTTACTTCACCTTTCATTTCTCCTCTCTTACTTGCTGGACAACAGTATGCATGTAGTTTTATTGGTAACGCACTACCTCAATGTCATGACATCTCAATTTCATGCTGGATGACAGAAATACCAATAGGCGCATCATTAAAGGGGTTGGGGAAACTATTTACCAACTTCATTTCAGCTTGTCGCTGATCATTAGCTAGATACAAATTTCCCTAGAGATTTTAACCCATCATCCCGGTCATTAGTAGGCAAGGTATGGGCTAGTAAAGAAATTCACTCTGCCATTCACCGGGTCACAAACAGAAACACTAGTGATCTCATCTATTAGTTCAGCACGGCATAAGTATGCTTTCAACATATTCATGTGACATTGTTTGCGTCTTCACTCTGGAGTAGGAATTATATAATCAGTCTCAATCACTTCCTCCTTGACCACATAAGGTCCTGAAAAACGTGCAGTGAGAGCAGATCCAGGGGTAGGAAACAACACCAAAACTTATCGAAACAGCTTTTCATCTTCTTCTGCGAAAGAGAAAGAGCTTCCTTTGCCCCAACACATACATCACGCAACAGTTCACGAGTACGAGAGGCAAAATCAAGAACATTTGTCTTCTCGGACGGACCTGTAACGAGAAATTACAGCATCTTCCAGCATTTTCAAAGGTCCACGTAGATTCTGCCCGAACACCAGATACAGCGGACTAAACCCAAGCGAGTCTTGTCGTGCTTCGTGAACAGCAAATATAACTAATGGAACTCCATCATCCTAATCGTTCCCTGATTCTATACAATACTTACGCAACGCAGATTTCAATGTCTGATGCCAGTGCTCCAAAGCCCCTTGCAAAAGGGTGATAGGCACTTGACACTACATGAGACACACCAAGAGCCTTCAATGTATCATGAAATACCCGAGACATGAAATTTGATCCCTGATCGGTTTGAAACATTTTTGGTAGCCAAAAAAATTTCGCAAGAGACGTAGTCATGGCCCTTACCAGCATAGCTTCGGGAAAGCGTGTAGCGACACACGATTGTCAGTCTTAATACGTGGAAGTGGACCCACACAATCAACAAGGACGCATTCAAATGGTTCGCCTACTGCAGGAGCAGGGCAAAGAGGAGCAGGCGGCACCACCACTCACTTGGCAAGTATGGCAAGTTTTGCAGTACTGGGCAACATCTGTTTTTAACCCCGGACAAAAGAAATGTTGGAGCACGCGGTTGTATGTCTAATTTATCCCAAGATGTCAAGACAGCATCAACAGTACCGGAAACAAGAAAAGAACACATAAGCAAGCAGCTTTGATTCCAGTCACCGGCTGGGCGTAGTGGCGTGTCCGGTCGTTCACCACTGTGCTTTTTTTTCTTCTGTTTAACTTCCGTCTGACTTATCCAACCTGGAGCGTCACTAGACTAACAAGCGTCGGGTGCGGAGGGGGGGGGGGGGGGAGGGGTAGTAAGGGGGGAGTGGCTACACTCAGAGAAGGAAAAACAGCAAATCAGTACGTAAACCCAGATACAATCCCCCATGAGGCTCAGGCCGTAACAGGATTGTGAAAAAACAGCACTTTCACAATCTTACGAGCTTGCATACTCTCTTCAGTTTGGTTTGGTGGTATTGGTTGCTGTGTATAAATGCTACAGTCACAGCCTTTGCCTCTTAGCGTGTTCGTGCAGCTGCCATGAGACACTGCAAGTGAAGTCTCCACATGACGTCTGTGCTAGCTCTAGAGGTTCATTTAGCTGTTTTACGAAAGCACGCAAACAAAAAATGCCCAAATGCCACATTTTTCTGACACGCTTCTCCTGTAACATCATATCTGAGGATATACCCTGTTCTGTTTACACAAGCTCACAGGCATCCAGATTCACAAAATGCTAGTGGTGATATGATCATGTTTGAGATTAGTTGATGAAATCTACCTTAATCTCCGCCCTTGTCGACTCAGGGACGTCTGTCACTCAGCCAAAAAATAACGTTTTGAAGCCAAAGACTTAAGCACTAGTCAGCAGTATGGTTTTCCTTCAAGTAACATATCTTATTTAACCAACTAGCCTACCATCACACCCTTCGCGAGCTCACTCAGGTGTTTGTAAGTAAAAAAAAAAAACCCAACAACACCGGGACTGAAAGATACCAGGGTAAGTTTTATACAAATACAGGGTTAATTTCAGATTCATACAGTACAACTGGAGGGGTAAATGCCTGTATGAATCTGTGTTTGAACTCCTACCTCTCTGAATGGAGGACACGGTGGGCAAATCAACCTGAGGAGCTACTGCACATATTTCAGGGACAGAAAAGAAACAAACAAAAAACACAACTAATTAAATGAAGCATGATTAATTAAACAGAAATCAATTCTTATTATGACTTTAAAGCATACTTTAACACAATAACAATGAGAGTGTGAGCGTGATATGCCAACATGCTGTATGCACTAAACAGTATTTACCGCTTTCCTGAAGAGTTCTTTGAATGGTGAATGAGACTGAATTGCGATTTCATAGAATTTGGACTAACGTATATTGAACTCAAGCACTACTGGTCAGTGGAACAGACATACATTTTGTGTATTCTGTTACGAAAATGAAGTTACTTGCACTTTATATTTCCCAACATTTGCTAAAAGCCAAGCTAAATTACCCGAGAGACTGTGGATCTGTGGAGCAGTCATTACTGGAACATTTTCTCTACAGACCTCTATGTTTCCCAAAGCATTATTATCTCATCCATATCTGATAACAGTTTTCTCAATAAAGAGTGGAAATTTTGATGAATAACCAAATTATGACCGTGCATACAAATGATAATAAATTATCTTAACAAAACAAACATACACAGTGAAACCGAGAACAATATTACTTCAGAAGTCGTTCACACACTCCCGGCGATAGAAAGATGGCAAACCAGTGTTATTAATTAGTAAAATTTGCAAGAAGCAGCCATTCAGGAAAATACAATCTGTAATGACAGAGATGACCCTTCATTAACTCCAAACATACTCCACCAACAACTACACCATACAATACAATCCATGTGTACTGACCAACCCCTACACCCTACAAACCATCTTTCATGACCAGCACCTACACCCGACAAATCCATCCTTCCTGACAAACCCCTACATCCTACAAACCCATCCCTCCTGACCAACCACTACACCATAAAAACCCATTCTTCTTGACAAACCCCTACACCCTACAAACCATCTTTCATGACCAGCACCTACACCCGACAAATCCATCCTTCCTGACAAACCCCTACATCCTACAAACCCATCCCTCCTGACCAACCACTACACCATAAAAACCCATTCTTCTTGACAAACCCCTACACCCTACAAACCATCTTTCATGACCAGCACCTACACCCGACAAATCCATCCTTCCTGACAAACCCCTACATCCTACAAACCCATCCCTCCTGACCAACCACTACACCGTAAAAACCCATTCTTCTTGACAAACCCCTACACCCTACAAACCATCTTTCATGACCAGCACCTACATCCTACAAATCCATCCTTCCTGACCAACCACTACACCGTACAAACCCATCCTTCCTGACCAACCCCTACACCCTACAAACCATCTTTCATGACCAGCACCTACACCCAACAAATCCATCCTTCCTGACCAACCACTACACCCTACAAACCCATCCCTCCTGACCAACCACTACACCATAAAAACCCATTCTTCTTGACAAACCCCTACACCCTACAAACAATCTTTCATGACCAGCACCTACATCCTACAAATCTATCCTTCCTGACCAACCAGTTCACCCTACAATTCCATCCTTCCTGACCAACCACTACACCATAAAAACCCATTCTTCCTGACAAACCCCTACACCCTACAAACCCATCTTTCATGACCAGCACCTACAACTTACAAACCAATCTTTACTGACCAACCCCTACACCCTACATGACCCCTACATCCTATAAACCAATCCTTCCTGACCAACCCATGCACCCTACATGACCCCTACATCCTATAAACCAATCCTTCCTGACCAACCCATGCACCCTACAAACCAATCTTTCATGATCAGCCCCTACATCCTACAAACCAATCTTTACAGACTAACCTTTAAACCTTACAAACCAGTCTTTACTGACCAACTCCTACACCCTACAAAAATCTTTACTGACAAACCCCTACAAACCCATTTGTCATTACCAACCCCTACCCCCTACAACCCAATCTATACTGACAAACCCCTACACCCTATAAACCCATCTTTCATGACCAACCCCTACCCTCTATACACCCATCTTCCTTTACCGACCCCTACACCCTATACATCCATCTTTCATTACCAATCCCTACACCCTAAACACCCGTTCGTTTTATTGAAACCCTACCCCATTGTAACCAGTTCATAATCAACCCTTATTTCTTACACCCTACACCACACACATACCCCACACAGCATCCAACCCCTGCACCCCAAAAATCCATTCTTCATGATTAATGCCTAGACTCCACAAATCCATCCTTTCCAATTAATCCCTGCAAATCCATCCTTCAAGATAAACCCCTATGCCCATAAACCATCATTTCTGACCAACTTCTACACTCTACTCACCTATATTTATTGACCAACACCCTAAACCCCCATTCTTCAAGAATAACTTTACATCCTACACCCAACATACCCATCTATCACAGCCAACTTGTATGTCATTGTCACCCATCATTAGGATTAATCCCTACACCCTACGTGCTGACTCCTCATTATCAACCCCTGCACACTACAAACCCATCCTTTATGACCAACCCCTAGATAATACTCACCCATCAATGATAATCGCCTATTCTTATTAATCAATCCCTAGACCCTATACATCTGTCCTTTGCAATCAACCCTTAGACCCCAAACACCCTTGACTGACAAGTATGCCCTAAAAAAAATTACGTTCAATCCCTACACCCTTTATAGCAAATCTTTATGGTTGACCCCTTCAACCTACAAACCAGTTGTCTCCAAGATTTACGCTGCACTTGATATATTTTCCCTCTATTCTTTATCTGAGCCGAAAGGAAATCAAGAGTCTGCACAGTACCCCTGCAAAATAATGAAGCCTCAAAGTCTGCTGAAACTGGAGCAAGTTTGTGTGTGTGTGTGTGTTTGTGCAGGAAAAGAGGACTACTGTTTCTTATAGCTGTAGAATCTCAGAGCTGCTCCCAGACTTGTCAGAGTGCCTCATGTAGGAGAGTGAGACAGAAAGAAGAAAGTAAAAACAAGTTTGACCAGTTGGAGGTTGTCAAGACTTTCGCCTGACAGCACAGCAAACAACAAGCCCTACTAAAAATTGGCAGGCTGAATCTCTGGTGATTTCATTCACCTCACTACAGACTGCTGTGTGTGGCAGATTTGGGGGGAGGGGGGGGGGGGGGACAAAAACCAAAAATGGGGGGAAAAAACAAAACAAAGGAAATGGTATTTGTTCTGAGTTGGAAGTGTATCCTACCTTGATTTCGGTTAGCAACACCTAGAGATGAAACGTTCTGCCGGACTGTATGCAATCAGGAGAGACGAGGAGTTGTTAGAATGGACCTTATTGTGTGATCAATCAGATGCACTAAAGATGGATCTAGGTTGGACCAGGTGGACACAAACACGGCTAAACACACACACACACACACACACACACACAGCTATGGCTTGGGTTCTACAAAACTCTCTTGCATGACAGGGAACCGCCAAGCCTGACAGAAAACAAGCAGTAGATGCATCCCAAAACCAGTCGCACACATTCATTGTATGTAATTTGATATGGTTCATGGCTTTCTTGGCATCGGACGGGGTGAAAAAAAAGAGAGTAGGGGAATGACCTAGCGTCAAGACGTTTTCGCAGTGCTAGCCGAGATCGCTAAGTCGATCTGCATGCCTTGCGCAACGTGTGGCTCTATATTTAGAAAACCTGCACTTCAATTCATCAAATTGATTATTCAATCGATATCTAATTACGCGACATTTCTGGAAGAAAGAATAACAATGAATTAGCAGAGTGAGAAGGCGCCGGTGGGCGCTAATGACGGATCTTCGTAATTACATACAATTCTTCATTTCCTCCGAGAGAGGGCGGAAATGCTGGATGGCTAGGGATGAAGAAGTCTGCTGTCAAGCTCAGCAGCATAAGAAAAACCCCCGTTTTACCCCGCTCTCTCCATTCTCTCTGTCACTTTGTGAGCTCATGATCGTGAATTTCCTCAGGCCCGAACCTTAGTGTGTATGTTTTTATGATACCAGTGCAGTGTGGAGGAAATCCAGGTCTTGTTTACGGCAATGTGGCTTTTATTACGCACCTGATAAACGACTCCATGGGTGCAAGAGAACTTATTTTCTTTCAGTTCAAGCTCCGATCGTGTTAAATGAGGAAAGTAAAATAAATAAGATGATAATGTGATAAAGCATTACGGATAGTTGATGCTAATACTCATAAAAGACGTCAAAGGTGTAAGCTAGCGTCTACTTTCCTTTAGATTGCTACAAAATCCAAAACTGACCGTCGCTTTTTGTTTTTTTTCTTTGAATGCATCGGATACTGCACTTTTTTTTTTTTTCTTTTTTGAATTTTTTAACATGCTCTTGTCATATTCAGAAGTGCACATGCAAGGTGGTGATTTGAAAAGATAATTCTTTGGCTATTTGGATTACTAAAGCGCTAGTTTGTTAACTTCCTAGCAGAGTAAGGAAAACTTCTATAGAGTAAATACTTCATTTGAACAGGTAGTCAAAGTTATTTAAAAATATGAAGTAGTCGTCCCCCCCCCCCCCCTCCCTCCTCCGCTTGTATTCTCACAAATTGGTCATTTGCATGACCCCACCCGCTAGCTAGCGCTCGCCCATCGTATCTACCAACAGCGGAGGGTCGGGTCTAGCGTGTACTTCCTCCAAGAAGTCCTCTATAAAATTTGAGCTAATAAAGCAATAAAATGTCCCAGCGCAGGATTCAGCTGAGGAACCAGGACGGGCGTGTTAAAAGGTAACGGACATCGATGAAATCCGGCCAAAAAAGTTCACGACAAAAGCGATCCGTCGACGCAGGAAAGTGTTTGAAGTGTACGTGCTCACGTTTAGCAGCCGAATCTAAAGGAAAGAGAAACACTACTTCTTCTTTTTCCCTGGGTGCGGTAAAGCAGAGAGGACACACTTAACCGTTCAACCTCTCAAAATCTCACAGAGACGCCGAACATCGAGTATTTACGACGTGTAGCTTTCGGAAACACGCTCGTCACACTTACTTTCCCCCGAGGACCTGAAGATGGGAAAACACAGCCCCATATAATGAAGAAAACAAATGAATTCGGAGCTAAATTAGCAGCTGATTAGCTCTGATGCTCACACGCCTGTTTGCTTTGTTTATTATGTGTTGTGTGGAAAAAGAAAAAAGAAAAAAAAAAAGCAGGGGAAAAAAAAAAATACCCCAGGTAAAATCATCGGAATGAGGAGCGACCGTTTAATCAGCGCCACTCCTTTAATGAAATGCAATCCTGTACAGCGTCTTAAAATATTAATTTTGCTCTAATACCCACAATAGGCAGGTCTGGGCAAGCTTAATAAGCGGGAGATAGAATTGAGAAAAGTCAATAAGGAATTCAATTATGCTTACGGAGAAACTGCTGTGTTCATTTCTTTTCTTTTCTTTTTTTTTTTTTTTTTAATCACTCGGTTCACGCACGCTCGGGTGTAATCTCTTTGTCCTCAAGGACGCTGATCACTCGGTTGCCTCTCTGGAGCTCAGGTTGTGTGTTGGGTGGTTTTCGCTCAGTGAACACACACACACACTGGGCTCGGTGAGAGAACAATCGGCGTCTGATTGGTGTGTGTGTGTGTGTGTGTGTGTGTGTGAGTGTGAGAGAGGCTGAATGGTAAGCGGGTCCTCTCTTAGGGCTTTGTTTATCCACCGACTCGGTGATCAGCTTCGCTGTGTGTCCACTGTAAAGAAACGGCCGTAGAAATAAATAAATAAATAAATAGATAGATAGATAGATAGATAAATAAATAAATAAATGCCATCCCCATAATTCTCTGAAACTGAGGAATCCATCAGGAGCTCCACTGGTGCATCTGATCAGCCGGAGCAGGAGGTGCAAGACGCTTCTGGGAAGTTTTATTTTCCTACCGACATTTTGAACGATCTTGAAAGCAGCACCGGGTGCACGTCATTTGTACCATAAGGGTAATCTGCACCAAAACAGAATTTGGTTGTACCGCATGACACTTAAAGTGCCCGCACTGATTAATAAAACACCCTCACAGAGTGGCGCCGGTACAGATCGAGCGCCGCGTTAAGACTTCGTACACACAGTGAGGATTTCGTAGTAAAGAATTCACCAATGCATCGAATCAGTTCACTTCCAAACAGAGTCAAAAAACCATCACGGAACGAATGGAATCCTGTGCACACGTTACGAGCTCGTGAGCTCCGTTTCGTATCTCATGGCTACATTACGTCGCGTGCACAACCCATACATAAGAGAATGTCATAAAATAAATAAATAAATAAATAAATAAATAAATAAAGCGAAAATAATAAGATGCACGGGATCATGTGGTGTTCTAGAAGCCGCTGGAGAATGAGTGTGGAAGCCATACTGTTCAACTGAACTCAGTGATAAATGTGATTAATCGTGGACTATTCATGCAGCAGTACATCTGGCATCAGAGGAAAAACGGAACAAAAACGGAACGCTTTTTCTCTTTAATTCGGTCTGCACTTTCTATCCCTGACTCTTATTATTTTTTAAAAATGATTATTACCGTTTGGATTTAAAAGGCGGACGTTCGCGTTTAAGAGCGGTGGTTTCTAGTCGAGAAAAACTCTGGTGTAAACTACACGCAATCGAAAGCCAGAAATTCGACTCGAGCGTGCGCGTAACCCGGCTCTGGATACGCGGAACTTTCCCCGCAAAAATACTGACACCGCTTTTCGACGTGAGCTGCGACCGACCCTGGGGTCGGACCGTCCCAGCTGTAAATCGCTCTGAATAAAAGTCAATAAAACCCCTGAATATAACTGTATTCGCTGTATTTATAGGCGTTTATCAGACTTTAATACGCTAATTTGCTCTGGAGAGGTTTTTATTTCAACTTTTCTATTTATTTCTGTAGTAAATCCTGACATGTAATTGCCAGTTCCTTATGTAGACCTGCAAATGTATTGGCGCCCCACCAAGTGACCACCACTGAGTAAATATTAACTACTGAATTAATTACACACCTTTAATCAGTAACTATATAACAGCTACAGCATAGGTATACCTATAAACTCTCTAAAAAAAAAAAAATTCATTGTTTGATTAGCGTCTCCTGGCTCGTTTTTTTTATTTTAGCAATATTTCACATCGGCTTACATTAGCCAGCTAGGAAATCAGTCCTCTAATGGGTGGGAATTGTTCTTGCGAAGGCGCACGGTGTCTCTGTGTCGGTGGAAAAGCGGGCTGTGTGCATGAACGCGCACGTATGAACGTGTGTATGAACGGTGTGAACGTCTCAGTGGAGAACATGGGAAGAACATGCAGCGCATGCAAGTAACACAAAAGGTACACATATTCACACACAACACACACACACACACACACGCACACGGTAACACAGAGTGAAGTACTGCGAGAATGGAAGGATGTCCACTTGGTTGTTCATTCATTTCTTTGTCATATCACGAGAACTTCTTTCAAAGAAGGGACTTAAACGAAGCTCCGGTCACCTTGGCTTGGACTTGCTAGACAATTATTGAGCATGTTTACAGGAAACAGAGATTCATAACAATACGGTATTGCACTACAATACCTTTCTGTTGTTTCGCGACGGTTTTATTTACCTAGCTCGGTCCGTAGTGTGATCAATAAAGACTGGGTTCGTATCATCAGACTAACGTTGAAAGGGTTTCACTGTCTGGCAGGGTTCATTTCTGTCCACATTTCTTGTTTTCGTTATGGAAAAGCGACATATTTATCAAGGGTCACCAAAATTACTGTGAGGTCGAGATGTATTACTTTGTTCTACTTCTATCTTTCAACTAAATGTAAGAAATGAATATATATATATATATATATATATATATATATATGTATATATACACACACAGTACTAAACAACCAAATTCCAAATGATTAGGAATCCCAGTCAAAAACCGGGTAACACCGTGCGTTCTCCTACTGCTTACTTCAATTCAATTCAATTCAATTTTATTTGTATAGCGCTTTTTACAATAGACATTGTCTCAAAGCAGCTTTACAGAAATATCAGCACGGTATACAGATATTAAAGGTGTGAATTTATCCCAACTGAGCAAGCCACTGAGTGGCGACGGTGGCGAGGAAAAACTCCCTAAGATGTTTTAAGAGGAAGAAACCTTGAGAGGAACCCGACTCAGAAGGGAACCCGTCCTCATCTGGGTAACAACAGATAGTGTGAAAAAGTTCATTATGGATTTATATGAAGTCTGTATGGCGTTAAGAGCAGCCGTAGTCCCAGCAGTCTGGAATTAAACTTAACTTGGAATTAAGCTTACTGGGTGGATATATATATATATATATATATATATATATATATATATATATATATATATATATACATATCAGAAAACTACAGACTTTCCTTTTACTACATTCACAACCTAATGTACTGATAGAAACTCAACTTCAACATTACTGGGAATCCTAAAGACTGGTAAGTTTACAGCAGGAAATGAGTTCTCAGTCTAATTACCAGCATCATCCACATCAGTCTCTGTCTCTTCACCCGAGGTACTGTAAAAGTCAGTTACGACGTTCAAACACCAGCCTCATCGGAGTCTCTTCGATCCACTCGCATCGCTGGCGAAACAGCCCCTGATCCATTCCCTCGCTTCCGTTCTGCTGGCTCGTTATTAAAGACTTTATATCCCGTCATTTCACGTCTTAGATCTTTGCCCGCCGTGACGTACAGGGCGTGTACGCCTTTGTTTTGGTGACGAGACAGCACAGGAGCGTCGCAGAAACGACGAGAGCCGACAAACGGACTCGACGAGGATTGTATCCGTTTCCGTACGACACGCGGCTAACCGACGTCCGAGGTTCTAGACATCTCCAGGCAGACTGTTTTAAACCGTTTGTCAGAATTCAGCCGGATTGAGATCCGAATCAAAGTGAAACAGGATTGAGGAAGAAGCGTTTTTACCGTCATCGCCTCAGACAGTCGAACATGTTAGTGTCGGGTTTCCGTTGAAAGAAGAGGAGAATAAATCCTGTGCGCAAGTATGAATGCATAAAGGGCTTAAAGGTTTATTACACAAGAATGATGATGAGCCTTCCTCATGACCTTTGACCCCTGCAGCTTGATATTTTTTTGCGCCAGGGCATCCCTGTGAGGAAGAGGGCTAATTAGCGAATCAGCAAGGCAATTATAATGCACAGATTTCGCATTCTAATTCAAATTTAAATTCAGTCGGCAGAAACACAGACCGCTCGACAATCCTCCATCTGATATGTGGTTTTAACTTTATCCTCCTCTTCCAGGGCTTCGGTTCTCCACTTCCCAACATTATTAAGGAGGATATTTACCAGACCGGTGCTATTACTGAGAGATTTTCTGTGATAGAGAAAAGGAACAAACACGACTCCTGCAAAGGGCCGGAATTGAATTGGTGCTCCGTGTGGAGAACTGAGGCGTGTTTGCGCACCCTGTTGAGAATGATCCAGAAGAATCCCCGTGAGGAAGGCGGTTTGATGTGGAAACAGCTGGTCTCTGGATGCACTTTGACTCGCTCAATATTTCTCTGGCTGATGTTCTGCTATTGAGCCTCCCAGCTGCTGTAACTCGAGGCCCCCGGCTGGACTAGATAATGCCGCATTGCTCATATTAAAATGACCTTTCCTCATCGTGCTCATGGAGACCGCTCGGGCTTCAATAAGCATCAGTGTACGTGCGTGTGC
Organism: Ictalurus punctatus; assembly: GCF_001660625.3. Lineage (NCBI taxonomy): Eukaryota > Metazoa > Chordata > Actinopteri > Siluriformes > Ictaluridae > Ictalurus > Ictalurus punctatus. The sequence continues at coordinate 35,855,744 of NC_030416.2, forward strand.
GTGTGCGTGTGTGTGTGTGTGTGTGCCTTTTATTTTTAATACATACGAGAAGGGGTGGGGGGTGGGGGGGGGGGGGTGGGGGTTGCACGCATGGGAGGAGTCGGCTTTAATATCACCTCCCAAAAGCACACTGACAGGAGCTAAGCTAGCTTAACTAAGCTGTAATTAACACTTGTGTTGAACAAAAAGTGCACAGATGAGGTTTTCTGTAATCCTTTGGGCTTTATGAAAAGCCGGATCAGCTATACTCAAAGTGCTGTCAAATTTTCTGCACTGGAAAAGGCGCACACACACACACACACACACACACACACACTGGAATCCACAATGTGTCTGACCATCACTGGTATAAGTATTCAGGGTGTTTATGTAGCTTTTGAGGCAAAATCTTTCAGTTAAATGGTGTGTGTTAGATTAGACGTGTATATATTTACCTTATAATGTCAATGTAAGTACTATACATACACTGGGGGAAATAAACGGATTCATTAAAATATATATATATATATTTGCCTCTGTTGCATTTTGAGCAATTTAAACAACTGCCTCACTGTTATGGTTAACGGTGCGGAAAATTAAAAAAATGGTCAGAACTACAATTTGATCATTTATAGTCAATTTGGTGCACAATACAGTACATATGCATAACAAAATGTCAGTGTGGTCCCCAATACAGTGCATATACCCCCAAAAATAGTCAGTTTGGACCCCAATACAGTAAATATGCCCCAATTTGGTCCATGATATAGTTAAGTTGTCCAAAATATTTCCAAAATACAGTTAGTTTGATCTAAAATACAGCCGTTTTTGTCCAAATTACAAACAATTTCACCCGAGATACAGTCCATTTGGAAATGTGTGTTCAGTGGTATTCTCAAATACACTGTTCACTGTATATCACATGGCCCTTTTCATCTTCTGCTTCCCGTATATGATCGTACTTCCTTTTCTTATTAGCACTCGCTTTTTCTGTTACTCGGGGTTTATTTCCAGCTGTCTCATTAAAGTATGTTATCGTAATTTTCATTGTTTCTTGGTTTCTGATTTTTGCATTACTAAACCGTCGTTCTCCAGACTCGTTCTCCAGACTCGTTCTCCAGACTCGTTCTCCAGACTCGTTCTCCAGACTCGTTCTCCAGACACGTTCCTTATACTCATTCTCCAGACTCATCCTCCAGACTCATTCTCCAGACTCGTTCTCCAGAGTCGTTCCCCAGACACGTTCCCTATACTCATTCTCCAGACTCGTTCTCCAGACTTGTTCTCCAGGCTCGTTCCCTATACTCATTCTCCAGACTCGTTCTCCAGACTTGTTCTCCAGACTCGTTCCCTATACTCCTTCTCCAGACTGGTTCCTTAGACACATTCTCCAGACTCGTTCTCCAGACTCGTTCTCCAGACTCGTTCTCCAGACTCGTTCTCCAGACACGTTCTCCAGACACGTTCCCTATACTCATTCTCCAGACTCGTTCTCCAGACTCGTTCTCCAGACTCGTTCTCCAGACACGTTCCTTATACTCATTCTCCAGACTCATCCTCCAGACTCGTTCTCCAGACTCGTTCTCCAGACTCGTTCTCCAAACTCGTTCTCCAGACTCGTTCCCTATACTCCTTCTCCAGACTGGTACCCTAGACACATTCTCCAGACTCGTTCTCCAGACTCGTTCTCCAGACTCGTTCTCCAGACTTGTTCCCTAGACACGTTCTCCAGACTCGTTCCCCAGACTCATTCTCCGGACTCGTTCCCTAGACATGTTCTCCAGACTCGTTCCCTAGACTCATTCTCCAGACTCGTTCCCTAGACACGTTCTCCAGACTCGTTCCCTAGACTCATTCTCCAGACTCACTCTCCAGACTCGTTCCCTAGACACATTCTCCAGACTCGTTCCCTAGACACATTCTCCAGACTCACTCTCCAGACTCGTTCCCTAGACACATTCTCCAGACTCGTTCTCCAGACTTGTTCCCTAGACTCATTCTCCAGACTCGTCCTCTAGACATGTTCTCCAGACCCGTTCCCTAGACATGTTCTCCAGACTCATTACCAAGACACGTTTTCCAGACTTGTTCTCCAGACTCGTTCTCCAGACACATTCTCCAGACTCGTTCTCCAGACTCGTTCCCTACTGTAGGTCCCTAGTTTCCAGTGCTTTGCCTATAAATGTTTCTTATGAATCATAACCTGCGATTTACACCAGCATTTACGCGTGTCTTCTCTTTTGCTGTTAAAGGGTGATCTATCTGTATTTCAGAAATGAATATTGGACACCAAGTGGACCTGATGAGCGAAAGCCAGGCGTCATGCACTGCCTCGGATTATTACACTAGATTCGGTTACTTACTCACTGGACCCACGTTATTCGGCACACCTGTAAAAGGGAAAAAAAAGAAGAGAGAGAGAGAGAGAGAGAGAGAGAGAGAGAGATAGAGAATGTTAGCACTCTGTTAAGAGATATTTAAAGCTGAACAGTCATTGTTGGATGAAAAATCCCACAAAACGTTTTCACATTTCAATTCACGTTTGTTTATACAAGGCTTCGTCTTGTCATGAATACCTCGCCTCAGTGCTCGGATTTCAGTCGTGTCTCCAACCCACGTGTTATCACTGGTTTATTATCCTAATGTGTACACCTGTTCTGTGTTTCACAACGATTTCTATATTTCTACTCTAGCTCTCATGCCTTAGTTTCCCATGTTCACGCTTCATCCGACGTGTGCATCGTAACGACTTTTAAATATATATCAGGAGGCAAGATTTTCAGGGATATACAGTGTGCGTGCACATGATGTGATTGTGAAGTGGGCGGAGCTTAAAAAGTTCAAAAGTTACTATGTTTCAGAAAAAAAAAAAAAAAATTTCTATTGTTGCGGTTTAACAGGAAACGTATCATGGGTGCAATTTATGAGTAAAATTGGCGTTTCTACCTGTAGTGTCATGTCCGGGAAAACACACACACACACACACACACACACACACACACACACACACACACACACACACACACACACACTCACACACACCATTCATTCTGTATTCTCTCCTGAAATTAGTCATGACAGGCGTCATGTTTACATTCTCTCACATGCGCACACACACACACACACACACACACACACACACACACGGTCTCCTGTAGGAAAAATATGAGGTCACATCACATCAAGATTCACATCACAACTCTTGGGCTTTATCTGACGCCCGTATCGCTCGCTTTGAAACTCAAACACTGTTCTTCACCTGTCAAAAAAAAAGAAACGGAAAATGGCAGCAGTGAGAAACAGTGGGCTCATGGATAATAGAAGAAACGAGAATCGCTGATAAAT